>NW_015175374.1:95765-167769 GCF_001447785.1 Gekko japonicus
ATGTGCCCGCCCCCTGGGCTCTTTACTGCCGGAGCTCCGCTCCTGTGTGCTCCTGCAGGAAATGACCCCTGCTCCTTTGCATCCAGAAGGTCCCAGGCTCAGTCCCAGGCATCTGCAGTTGAAAGGATCAGGTAACAGCAGATGTGAAAGACCTCCACCTGAGACCCTGGAGAGGCACTGCCGGTCTGAGGAGACAACACTCATTTTGATGGACCAAGGATCTGCTTCAGTGTAAGGCAACTTCATGTGTCCATATTACACTGTCCTGGGAGTACACCCCATGGAACAAAATGGGACTTACTTCTGAACAGACCATTAGGAGTGCTCCCTGTTCATAGCAGAAAAAGAGCAAGAGTCCAGCAGCACCTTGAAGACTCACAAAATATGTCGCAGGGCATGAACCCTTGTGAGTCACTGCTCCCTTCCCCAGACACAGGTCCTTTCCGAGTTTGCCGGCCCCTCCGGATTTTCTCCAGTGTTCAAGTCGAGGTGATCTAAGTCCGCGGCAAAACAGCATCCAAAATACCCGGGGCAACAGCAGGCTGAAACCGGGCTGGCCACTGAAGGGAGGTAAGATAATGCAGAAAGGGGATGGGGGTGGGGAATCCGGAATAAAAAGGCTGAATTTGGTTTTAGTGCGGAACAGGGGGGAAACCGGATTAGATAGAAAGGTTGGATCCAATTTTAGTGCAGAATTGCTTGGAGGACACCACAGTGAACATGGATTAAAAGGAGAGTGCGGAAAGGGCCATAGCCCGTGTCTGAGGAAGTGAGCGGTGACTCACGAGGGCTCCTGCCATGCCACATATTTTGTGAGTCTTTAAGGTGTTGCTGGACTCTTGCTCTCTTCTACTGCTACGGACAGACTAACACAGCTACCCATCTTGATCGATCGCCCTGTTCATACTGTTCAGAGCAGCTGACAAGACTTAAAGGTGTGTGTGTGAGAGAGGGCATGCATGCAAGTGTGCAATGTATGCGAGAGGCATCGCAGGCCCGTGCACCTTGTGATCCACTTGAATATACCCACAAACCACTAACTGTGGCCTACTAGGACCTTGACAGGACACTCCCCCTTTTTGAATCCACGGAAGATAATGAAAGCAGGAGTTTTTCCAAGTCCCAGCTGAGCTATCATGTACAGCCAGCAGTCTTTGGCTGGGTGAGTCACATACACAAGACACAGTGATATAATTTAACTTGCCAGGTCTCACCATCTCAGGCTTAGAACTGGTGACAAAATAATATACATGTAATTCCCATTAAAAATTATATTAACTTCCCTGCTTGCTTTTCCGCGCACACATACTCCCAAGATTAGCTCCCCTATTCATAGCTTAGTTCCTTTCAATTAAAACTATACAAAATCCTACCGAGCAATTCATTAAGTGGAGTACGAGCATGAGATATGTGAATTGTACTCATACCCGTTTGCTATTTAAAGCCAGGCCAAATAAAGGAGTCACGCACTTCCAAAACTGCCAAGGTTAGATGAGATAAACACCTGAGACTGCAAATTTTTTCTCCCTAATTTGATGCCCGCAAAAGGCACTGAAGGCACTGGCAGTCCTCCAGGGGAACAGCTCCAGAGTGGCCGGGCAGCCGGTGAGACAAAACAACTCTTGAGGTCCTCCGTTCCTCTCTGATGCCTGGAGGGTATTCATTATCATGGATATTCTCTTCTCCGCTGACTGCAGGGATCCCCACCAGACACCCAGAGAAAGCCCGAGGACAGCTCACGCATCAGTGCTGGTGACTGCAACACTGAGAAGACCTAGAACAAATTTAGAGTCCAATGGGGCACCTTTAAGGCCAACAAAAGTTTATTCAAGGTATGCGCTTTCGTGTGCAAAGGAGACTTTTTCCAAATCCAGTGGAATGGGAGGTAAGGTTCAAACTTATAGACGGGCTGAACAGCAAATGAACATGTAACATGTAACTGTTGGCCTTATAACCTTCGCTTGTTATTTAATTCTGTTTTGGCATCGCTTCAAACATCTGCATCATGTTACATGTTAATCTGTTGTTCAGCCCTCCTATAAGTCTGAACCTTACCTCCCATTCCACTGGATTTGAAAAAGTGTGCTTTGCACACGAAAGCGCATACGTTGAATAAATAGCTGTTGGTCTCAAAGGTGCCCCACTGGACTCTACATTTGTTCTACTGCTTCAGACCAACACGGCTGACTACCTGGATCTATCTTACTGAGAAGACCTGCATGTGTCAAGGGGACCATGACAGAGGCTTGGTTCCACCAACTTCCAATTCCTGTCCATCCATTCATGCATTCAGATGTCATCCATCAGATGTAAGGTAAAGGTAAAGGTTCCCCTTGCTCGAAAGCCAGTCGAATCCGACTCTAGGGTTGCGGTGCTCATCTCCGTTTCCAAGCCGAAGAGCCAGCGCTGTCCGAAGACATTTCTGTGGTCATGTGGCCGGCATGACTAAACACCAAGGCGCAAGGAACGCTGTTACCTTCCCACCGAAGTGGTACCTATTTATCTACTTGAAATTTCTTGCTTTCGAACTGCTAGGTTGGCAGGAGCTGGAACTAGAGACAGGAGCTCACTCCGTCATGCGGCACCCAGGTCTCGAACTGCTGAACTACTGACCTTCCACAGCTTGCAGTTCAGTGTCTTAACCACTTGAGCCATCCGTCAGATGTACAGCAATCAAATAATGGCTATGCCACTGGATCAAGTGATGTACCAGCTCATGAGCATTCCTCTACCTTTCCCCTTCTCCTCAGGGGAGTCTGAAGCCTTCCTCTGTCTTTAGCCTAAGGAGCTTTCCTCTAAGTTAGGTGGCCCTTTCTCTGGCAGAAGAACCACTTAAGTCGGAGGAAGGGTCTTTAGACTGGGGAGGAAGCTTCCAACTTTGCTGAGCCAAGCGGTAGGCTACGTGCCACAAAGGTAAGCAGGACACAAGCCATTTCGGTGGCTCACAGATGAGCGCTTGGCTGGAGCCACAGACACAGTCATGAAATTTATGCGCGGCCTCCAGCTGTGCGTCTTCCCAACAATGGTTCTTCTGACTACAGAACCTTCTTCTTCCGCTGCATAAGCAAATGAAGAACAGACCACTTGCCCCTGCTGACCCCCCCATACTTTTTGTGGTACCTCCTGACTGGAGAACTGTATGAAAGAGTCTGGGTCAAGAACTCAGGGTGCAAACCCCCGATAGTTGGGGAACAAGGGAGGCAAACTAGAGCAATGATTCCCCAACATCTCAGCCAGGAGGTGCCATGGCACTCAACAACACATTTCCCGGTGCCCATTTGCTCCTTCAGTTTCGGGAATACACTGCAAAAGATCTTGAATGGAACAGAAAGAAAACCAAAAGGATCTGCAGAGCAAAACACCAAACTCATCCTGGGCAGGTGTGTCACAGCATACAGGGGGGAAAAAAGAAGAGTCGGGTTTTGTACCCTGCTTTTCTTTACCTTAAGGAGTCTCAAAGCAGCTTACAATCACCTTCCCTTCCTCTCCCCACAACAGGCGCCTTGTGAGGTAGGTGGGGCTGAGAGAGTTCTGAGAGAATTGTGACTGGCCCAAGGTCACCCAGCTGGCTGCATGTGGGGGAGGAGTGGGGAATCAAAGCCAGTTCTCCATATTAGAGTCTGCCTCTCTTTACCAGATTCTAGGCACAGATGTAGACTTCCATATGATTCTGGGCTTCAAAACCTCTCTGAAAACATACTCTGCCTCCTCCCCAAAACAAAGACCCAGTGCTGGCTTTCTTGAACGCATGAACCTGCCTTCTGCTGAATCAGACCCTTGTGAGGTAGGTGGGGCTGAGAGAGTTCTGAGAGAACTGTGACTGGCTCAAGGTCACCCAGCTGGCTGCATGTGGAGTAGGAGAACCCGGGAGGCAGCAGCTTTGCACCTGGAGCAAACCCCTCCCTCTCCAAAAGCAGCTGAACAATACTTGGCTTGAAGCATCCCAACCTTTTGTGATGGGGCAGCCATTTTGTGTTGGCACTCACTACCGTGACTAAAAGAAAAAGAAAACTTCAAAAAGTGCCCACGGGCTCAACATTGTGGAAGAGCTCTCAACCGGAAGAAGGATTCTCTGTATTTTTCATTGCTAACTGGTGATGCTTTGGGCTCAGTTGGCTTGACAGGGTTGGCTCCAGCTGTTTCCCAACCAAGTGTTCCAAAGCCCATCTCGATTCCAGCAGGGAAGCCTTTCGGCAGAGCCGCCTCGCCAGCTTCCAGTTCAAGCAACCGAAGCCACAATCCAAGCCAAGTTCAATTAATTCCTCTAATAAGATTTTGCAAGCCATTATTTTGGAGGGTTTACCGAAGTCCAGCTTTCCATTAGTCGTGCTCATTTAGTAATTCAATCAGTCAAAAGAAAAAAAAGCTATTAAGTTCCTCTGGCATAATTTGGGCTCTATTAGTCTCCGGGTCCTCAAAGATTTTCATCATGTTTGTGCCATTATGTTAGCTATCAGACAATGACAACTATTTGCAGGCTCAAACAGAACTTGCATAAATTGATGTCATGAACTCCGGCGGAGAAGGTAGCGACCTAGAAGATACAGCGACTATGTTCCATTCCAGGCTTAGGACCGTATCGAAACAACTTTGATTATGATTCAGACGATTCCCAGAACTGGAAACGCATTATTGCCAACATTTCATTGAGCCTTGCTATGAAGGGGAGAAAAGAGGGGCACAGCAACAGTAGTACACTGTATCCATGTCCCTACAAATCAGATGAACACATGAAGCTGCCTTGTATTGGGTCAGAGCGTTGGTCTATTGGGATCAGTTGCCTACTCTTGATAGCAGTGGCTCTTGAGAGCCAGTTTGGTGTAGTGGTTAAGAGCGGTGGACTCTAATCTGGAGAACCAGGTTCGATTCCCCACTCCCCCACTTGAAGCCGGCTGGGTGACCTTGAGTTAGTCACAGTTCTTTCAGCCCCCCCCCCAAATCCTAGCTTGCCACAAAAAAAGCTAGACTTTTAGGCTGCCAGACAATCTTCAGATCTCCTGGTTACAATAATTAATTCAATTAATTTAGCACTGGCTCTTCAGGCTCTCAAGTGGAGATCTTGCACATCACCTACTACCCGATACTTTTAACTGAAGATGTTGAACCTGATATGCAAAACAAGATCACTCAGCAATAGACGCACTCATATACTTAACTTCTCTACCACACAAGCACAAAGGGTTCAACAATCCAGAGAGAGAACCAGGGATGGGCACAAACTGCATTTTTGTGGTTTGGTTTGTGGTTTGCAACTGAACCACAAACTAAACCATGAACCAATAGGGGGTGAAATGGCTTTTGGCAGCAAGCAGAAAGCAGGGGGTTAAATGGAGCCATTCCAACCAAACAGCTGAGCTCTCCCCGCCACTGAGCTGTTTTTCTTGAACAGCAGAAAGCAGGGGTTTAAAATGGCTCTGAGCCATTTAAACCCCTGCTTTCTGCTCTTCACGAACCACCACAAACTGTATCAAAATTCATGGAAGTTTGTGGTGGCTCTTCAGTTTGTGAACATCACTTCGCGACCCACAAACTGGCAAAAAGTCATGATGATCTTTTGTTCATGAGCTGGTTTGTGTCCATCCCTAAAAAGAACCAGTCCTTCTCCACAGCCTGGAGAAGGCTGGTGTCCCTCTCTCACATCACGCTCAGCTTTGGAAAAATTCAGAAAGCAGCAAAAAAGCTAGCTTCCGAGGGTAAGCCATAGTGGTCTGCAATAGAACTGCTAGACTGAGTCCAATATCACCTTAGAGACCAACACCCCAAAAATCTTGTTGGTCTCTAAGTTGCTGCTGGACTTAAATCTAGCTGTTCTTACCAAAACCCTCCAGCCCTTCTGTTATAGAGATAAGCCTTGACCTCAGATAGTGCGACTGACCCTGTGAGTGCTCTGACCACGGAATTGCTCATTTTATACAACAAGCATGACAGGGGTGCGATGCCAACACCCCTTCCCAGCTCAGAACAGGAGGAGGAGGAGGAGGAGGAGGAGATTGGATTTATACCCCACCCTTCACTACCCAAAGGTGTCTCAGAGCGGCTTACAAACTCCTTTCCCTTCCCCTCCCCACAACAGACACCCTGTGAGGTGGGTAGGGCTGAGAGAGCTCTGACACAAACTGCTCTTTTTCAAGAACAGCTCTTATCAGAGCTACGGCTTGCCCAAGGTCATCCAGCCAGGTGCAAGTGGAGGAGTGGGGAATCAAACCCGGTTCTCCCAGATTAGAGTCCGCGCACTTAACCACTACACCAAACAGCCTGGAGAATGGTGGGACCTCACCTCTCACCCGTTGTACAGGGACCTGGAGACTAGGACTGCTGGCAAAGGAGGAGGAGGAGGAGATTGGATTTATACCCCGCCCTTCACTACCCAAAAGAGAGCAGCTTACAATCCCTCTCCATTCCCCTCCCCAAAATAGACACCCTGTGAGGTGGGGGGGGGGCTGAGAGAGCTCTTTCCAGAACTGCTCATGAGAGAACAGCTCTGAAAGAACTTGTGACTGACCCTAGGTCACACCAGCAGCTGCATGTGGAGGAATCAAACCCAGTTCTCCCAGATTAGAGTCCGCGCTCCTAACCACTACGCTAAACTGGATCTCTGGGTTGGGAAATAACCTGGAGGTTTTGGGGGGTGGAGCCTGGGGAGGGCAGGGTCTGGGGATGGGACCTCAGTATGGTACAATGCCATGGAGTCCACCCTCCCTCCAAAGCAGCCGTGTTCTCCAGTGCTGCAGATCTCTGAACTCTGGAGGTCAGTTGTAAAAGGAGACGATCACCAGACCCCACCTGGAGGTTGGCAACACTGCTGGAGACACTCTTCAAAGCGCAGAATGGCCTTGTTCATGGTCTTGAGCAAGCACAAGTAGCAGGCCACAATGGCCCTCTTGGACCTCTGCAGAAGGGGAAATGTCCACACTGTGAGCTAGATCAAACCTTTGCCACCTTACAGCTAGCAGCCGGTCTTCAGAGCATTAAGCAGGAGCCTCTTTTATCTTAGCCAGCTTTACAGAAAAGTTTTATACACAAACCCCTGGCCCCGACTGAAACCAAACGCCCACGAGACAGCTCCGACTTCTCTGGCTTTCACTCCCACCTTCCATCTAACATTAAGGGAGTTGGATCTGGCTCCCGGGCAAATTGCCAACAGCCTCATAATAAATGTGCTGGTCTTTGAGGAATCCCTAGATTCCAGGCTGTTTTTCTTTCCCGCAAAGTTTTCACAGGGATACAAACTGGTACTCTTTTTGTAGCATCTCTCTGGTACGCGTCTGACCTCCAAACCTGCGTTCTCCGGCTTCCCCGTGCAATAAAAGTGATCCCGACGGGGACAAAAATAGGCAGCATAAAAATCGGAATACATAAACGAGAATGTCACATTGCTAATCCCATTATGTTGAGGCCAGGTCAGTCGGAAAAGGTCAGGAAACAGGAAGGTGCCTCTCTGCCTATTTTGGAAAGCAAGAGAACTACCCCTGGCTTCCCGGAGGAATTCTGGATGGTTATAATGAGCCCACTTGTACAGGGAGCGGTTCCATCTCTCGCCGCTGCCCTTTACTCTGCAAATGCAAATTTCTCCTCCTATTATCTTCACCACAGCCCAGCAGCCTCCGTGCTACCACACTGAATTCTCCTTCCCTTGAAGCGATTTCCCCCTCTGCGGTGACTGCTTCCAAGGAAGCATTTGGGGTGCCGTTAATGGCAGCTCAATAGGAGACCGGTACAACACAGAGCATTCAGGTCATCAGGGACCACTCCTAGGTAGCTCCTACTCATCTGAAGGAACCCTCTGCAGGAGAAATTCCCAGTGGACTGGAACAAGAAGGAAGGCCAGCCCCCTGGATTTTTTACCTGCAACGCCAACGTTTCTTATTTCTCCCCTAGTGGCTCTATGGGCACTCGTTGATCAAACTTCCCATAGCAGAGAATGTCCAAGCGCATTAGCTAGAGGGGCCACGACTTCCCAGCTCCCACCAAAGCAACAGCATGCTCAAATGCTAAGGTCAGCTCTTGCTCCCACAGAGCCCAGAGGCCTGTACCTCTCGTACAGGACTTGTGGGTGGTCCTACCCTTTCGCTCTCCTCCCCAGCTCCTTCTCCAATGCCTTTCCCCCTCCTTCTTTCACATGTGCTCTCCCCCCCCCCCGTGCTTGTCGTGGCCTTTCCTGGACTCAGCCTTCAGAGCCTTGCCATCAGATGAGCATGCTTCTGGCCAGGTGTACGTTTCCCCTGCCCAGGTAAATCTGGACCCTTACCTCGAGGCACCCACTTAGGTGAATGTCTTGGCTTCTTGGGTCTCTTCCCCGTTCCCTGCTTCCCTCAGCTGGTTGGCCACCATCCCTTTGGCCCCCTTGTTGGTCTCTGCCTGTCTCCTTCCTCCCCTCCCTCCTGTTTGCACCCCTTATTTGAGAATGCGAGCCAGAGGGGCACTTCCCACCCACCCGATGGTGGTAGCATCCCATTTCCAGCCTGGCTGTGTTTACATCCAGCCAGGCCGGGCAGAGCACCCTGCCACTGCCTGGGATTCACACAGACACACCCCAGCCTCACCCTGTACTTACAGTCTACATGTGGTACACATATTTACCTGGCAACACTGGAAATGGTACTGGTAGCTACCGTCAGTGCGCCACTGGCTAGTTCAGTTTGATGTGGTGGTTAGGAGCGTGGACTCTAATATGGGAGAACCGGGTTTGATTCTCTGTTCCTCCACATGCAGCCAGCTGGGTGACCTTGGGTCGGTCACAAGTTCTCTCAAGAGCTGTTCTCTCAAGAGCAGTTCCCAAAGAGCTCTCTCAGCCCCACCTACCTCACGGGGTGTCTGTTGTGGGGAGAGGAAGGGAAAGGAGATTGTAAGTTGCTCTGAGACTCCAAGTGAAGGGCGGGGTATAAATCCAATCTCCTCCTCCTCCTCTTCATCATCATCATCATCATCATCCCCTGCTTAGCACGAGCATGCCAATAGCGCAATGCCCATGGCACTAAATCACTGCAACCAAGTAAGAGGCCTGGAAGCCAAGATGAGGACTTTAGACCGGAGATGTCGAACTCATTTGTTATGAGGGCCAGATCTGACATAAATGTCACTTTGCCAGGCCGAGCCATGAGTGCCATAAAACGTAATACCAGGTACCGGACATATTTCACCACTGACCATCACCCATACGCCTCCTCAGCAGAGCTCAGGACCGAACCAGAGCTCCTCACCCCTTATGGTTGCCAACTCAGGGTTGGGCAATCCCTGGAGATCTGGGGGAAGGCCCTGGGGAGGGACTGCATTTGGGGAAGGGAGGGACCTCAGCAGGGGGTATAATACCCTAATAACGGCCCTCCTGGTCCACATTTGGACTGGTTTCCCTCCAGTTGCTTGTGGGCCGGGAAAGAGCCCTGGACGGGCCAGTCCTGGCCCCCAGGCGTATGCTTGACACGTCCGCTTTAGATGCTGCTGTAGGACAAAAACTCTGGAATAATAATTTTTAAAAGCATGGCTGCAGCTTTGGGTTTAAACAGTTAAGATGCAACCTGCCAACTCTGGTACTATTCTTGGAGGCAAGGAAAGGGGACAGGCACCGTGGTGAATGCAGACACGGAGCAAGGCCAGCCTTTGAAAGGTGCGGTCAAGACGCAGATCTGCTTCTGTACTTCATGCTGTCGGCAGGCTGCATCAACTTCAAGCTTCGTGGGCCAAGAAATATTAAAGAGGAGCCGAGACAGTCTTCGCCTTCCAAAGCTGGAGCCAAAGAGATCTCCAAAAGGGAGGATGCTGGCATCAGGAGCTGCAGGGATACGAACCGGGAGCTCTCGGACCAAGTGATCTGCTGTCCCCTGGGAGGAGCTACTGAAGCCGCAGGGCGAGCCAGTTCTGGGGCTGCAAGGAGCTTGGAGAGGCTCCATCCCTGAACATAGCCTGTTGGCTTCCTCAAAGGCTCAGGCCTGTCTCCCCTCTCTGGTCAGCAGTCATTACCAGTCCTGGAATGCAGACCAATCCTTCTGCCCTCCTGAACCTTCCTTTCCTTGTGACTTAAGGCTGCCAGCTCTGGGTTGGGAAATACCTGGAGACTTTGGGGGCGGAGCCTGAGGACCACGGGGGTTTGGAGAAGGGAGATATCCCTCAAATCAGTTTTATTCAATTTTCTCATTAACAACAGGGTTATGCAAGATAGGCAGATACATATTTTTCGTTATACAAAAAGTGCTTTAATCGAGCCAGTTTGGTGTAGTGGTAAAGTGTGCGGACTCTAATCTGGGAGAACCGGGTTTGATTCCCCACTCCTCCACTTGCCCCTGCTGATGTGACCTTGGGTCAGTCACAAGCTCTGGCACAGCTGTCCTTGAAAAAGAGCAGTTTGTGTCAGAGTTCTCTCAGCCCCACCCACCTCACAGGGTGTCTGTTGTGGGGAGGGGAAGGCCACCGCAGCTCCAATATGCAAGATAGGCATATACATATTTTTCGTTATACATACAAAAAGTGCTTTCATCGATCTAATCTATACTGCGGTGAGGATTCTTTCCGCACAGTTCATACCATATATCAAACTGTGTCTCCGGTTTGAAAATAAACCAAACAAAATCAAAACTGATGCCGACCAGCATGGCTCAAACAACAAAGGACAAAATTCTAGATTCATCTAATTACGAATGGACTGAATCCACCTTGACATACCTTGGAATCAAAATTTCAAGAAACCTCAATGAATTAATAGAACAAAACCACATACGTATATTTGAGGAGATTAAAAACACAATTACAAAGGTGGGACAAAACAAATCTGAGCTGGACGGAGAGGTACAACTTCATAAAATCCTTCATGCTCCCCAAATTCATCTTCCTTCAGAACCATACCATTGGAGAAGGGAGGTATTCCAATGGGGTACAATGCCATAGAGTCCGCCTTCCAAAGCGACCATTTCCTCCAGGTGAACCGATCTCTGTTGACTGGAGATCGGTTATAATAGTAGAAGGTCTCCAGCCACCACCTGGAGGTTGGCAAACCTATTGTGACTTCATCTCATGGCTTACGATTTGGTGAATTTCAGCTTCTGGTCTTCTTGCCCCTGATCTCAGGACTTCTCTGCTACCTCCGTGCCTGGTTTGCAATTCAATAGAGTCTTCTCCTCTGCTAGCGTTTAAGCCTTGGACTGCCCCTTGACTCCTCCAAGTTCCCTGTCCTGAGCTCTGCTTAGGTGCTGCCTAAAATCCTGGCCCTAGGAGCCACCTGCTATTGCTGGCGGAATCTAACGGGAATGCAGACCGTCTGGTCCAACCCACTTCTACAAGGTACAGGAAGGAATGCAGAATCACTCCTCCATTCACACTGTGATTGCAAGCTGGCGCCTCTGAACACTTGAAAAAAAACCCACGTTCAGTTCGTTTTGAGAGTTCAAAATCATTTAGAACGGGAATCGTAGGTTCTTTGCTCATGCTGTGGCTCAGAGGCAGAGCATCTGCTTGGCATGCAGAAGGTCCCCGGTTCAATTCCCCGTCATCTGCAGTTAAAGGATCTGGCAGCAGGTGACGTATACCACCAACAGGCGCAAAGACAACACATCCATGCTAACAGAGCTGATTTATTTTAAAGGGCACAGGGTGACCTGGAGATACACGTAATGCAAGCAAATTATTAACACAAGTCTACAGAGGCTACTGAGCCGGCCACCATGCTGAATGACACCACCGTACAAATTCAAAAACAGCTTGAAATGCTCCTCGCTTTGAATCTGAAGCAAGGCGTTGAGGCGACCATATTGGTAACAGGACTGGTAAAAGCCCTTTGCACAAAGTTTCAGTGAGCGATTGCCAGTGAGAGGAGATAAAGCTGAGCTCGCTAGACCACTAGTCCAATTATATAAGTCAGCTTCATGTGTTCTAGGCTCTAGTCAACGGGAGTATCCAACCATCATGGCTTCTGTAGAACACTTAGGGGTTGCTTCTGTTTCACACGCATGTCCCCAGACAGGCGAGATGTGGTACACTCCATCCTGCGAAAACAATGGGGTGGATCCCATCAAACCAGCTGCCCTTTGCAAGAACAACTGCCCTCTATGAGAGAACCCAGCCAGGCAGGAGAAGACACCATCACCTAAGACTGGACTAACCCTTCTCCATCCTAATATCTGTAGAAGATCAACTGTTCTGGCAGACAGACTGGAGAGAGAAGAAGGGAAGCAAAGACTATGTCAGAAGAAGATTTATCCCCCGCCCTTCACTACCCAAAGGTGTCTCAGAGCGGCTTACAAACTCCTTTTCCTTCCCCTCCCCACAACAGACACCCTGTGAGGTAGGTGGGGCTGAGAGAGCTCTTCACAGAGACTGCTCTTTTTCAAGAGCAGCTCTTATCAGAACTACGGCTTGCCCAAGGTCATCCAGACAGGGGCAAGTGGAGGAGTGGGAAATCAAACCTGGTTCTCCCAGATTAGAGTCCACACACTTAACCACTACACCAAACTGGCTCACCCATCTATCTGCCCACCTTTCAGATTGTAAATCACTTTAAACCTTTGGTCCCACCCTTCCTCTAAGGAGCTCAGTGTTCTGTCTCCAGACACTGTGGTGAGAAGAATCTCCTTAGGACCTGGGATTTCTTTGGTGGTTCTGGAACCTGGGTCAGGAGCACAAGAGCTGGAGCCTCACGGACCAGTCGAGGCAGCAAGAGCCAATTCCCAGCCCAAGGCTTAAACAGACTGAGAGGGAAGCAACCCCACTTGCTGTGAAGACAGCTCACACAACTCATCTGGTCAGGGTGTAAGTGGGCCAGAATCGTGCAAAGGATTAAGCTAACTGGATCGCTGGTCTGGCTCGAAAGCTGGGAGACGGCTGCAAGGCTGGCCCTCACATCTAGGGCTCCCAGCCTCCAGGTGGTTTGGAAAGAAGTAAACAACCCTGATCTCTCTCTTTGTTTGGCTGCAGCCTCCAGGTGGCGGCGGGAGATCTCCTGGGATGACAACTGATCTCCAGTTGACAGAGATCAGTTTACCGGGGGGAAATGGCCGCTGGGGAAGACAGAGTCTGTGGCATTCTACCCCACTGAAGACCCTCCCCTCCCCAGACCCCACCTTCCCCAGGCTCCACCCCCAAAATCCCCTGGTATTTCCCAGCCCAGAGGAGGCAACCCTACTTATATCTTACATGGAGCTGCCTTATACTGAACCAAGGGGCTATTTTTGGGCAGGAACACACAGGAACGGAGTTCCGTCTGGCTCCTGAGTTGGCCACGCCCAGCAGGAACTCATTAGCATAATAGGCCACACCCAACAGCAGAAACGCATTAGGATTGGCTACATTGGGGGGGTGGCCTAACATGCAAAGGAGTTCCTGCTACAGAAAAAGTCCTGGGTTTTGACAACAAACAAGGTAAACAGAATAAGAAGGGAAAGGTAGGTGTGGCTGGATGACCACACGTCTGGTAACATGGGGGTGTGGCCTAATGTGCTAATGAGCTGTGCTGTCAGGGTGTGGCCTAATATGCTAATGAGTTTTGCTGTTGGGTGTGGCCTATTATGCTAATGAGTTCCTGCTGGGCTTTTTCTACAAAAAGAGCCCTGAACCAAATCATTGCTCCATCGAGGTCAATATGGTCTACTCAGACTGACAGCACCTCTCCAGGGTCTCAGGCAGAGGTCTTTCACATCACCTGCTGCGAGATCCTTTTTTAACTGGAGACGCCAAGGATTGAACCTGGGGCCTTCTGTATGCCAAGCAGATGCTCCATCACTGAGCCACAGCCCCACCCCAGTGTCTCTGCTGGGGGCTTCTATACAGCCCCACTGTGTATGCCACTCCTGCTGGGTAGGGGCAGAGCCTGTAGGGCTGGTAGCCTGGAACCTTGCCACATTGCTGGGATTGCTGTCACTGGATCCAGAGTGTCTACTGGAGGCCCTTGGTGTTGAGGTCCCTACCACAGGCTCTTTGGTCATGATCTTGGGAGCGGGGGTTCTAGCCCTGAGGGGAATCCCACAGTGCTGGGGACTCCCTTCCAAAAAAAACCATATTTCAGTTAAAGAACTACTTCTGAGAATGAAAACTATCCCAAGTGACTATGGTGGCGGAAAGCACCATCACGTTGCAGCTGTCTTATGGCGACCCCTCATGGGGTTTTCAAGGCAAAGACACTCAGAGGTAGTTTGCCATTGCTTCCCTGGACTTCCTTAGTGGTCACCCATCCAAATACTAACCAGGGCTGACTCCGCTTAGCTTCCGAGATCTGATGAAACCAGGCTTGCCTCAGCTATCAGATGAAGCCAGGCTTGCCTCAGAGTCAAGGCACTAAAACATATCTGTATTTAAAATTCCCCGTTAATATATGAATTCTTCTTCCCACCGAGTCCTCCCCAGCCAGATGTATTACCAGGTTTTGTTCTGTCCTAAACAAAGCAAAGAGTAAATATTTCATTTCATTATTTCATTTATACCTCTCCCCAATGAGGATCCAAAGCAACTTACATTTTCTCCGCCATGTGATCCCACACAACAACACTATGGGACAGGCTGGGCTATGTGTGTGTGTGAGAGAGAGACGGGCCCAAGGTCACTCTGTGAGTTTCCATGGCAGACTGGGGATTCAAACCCAGAGACGCCCAAACCCTAGTCCAGTGATGGCGAACCTTTTAGAGACCGAGTGCCCAAACTGCGACCCAAAACCCACTTATTTATCGCAAAGTGCCAAGACGGCAATTTAACCTGAATACTGAGGTTTCGCTTTAGAAACTTTATTTCTACATTAACTTAAGATGATCCAAACAAAGTAAGGAAAGCAATCCCAAATGCTTTCATTTACTTAAAATTCGACACTTTAATGATGGTCTGGGCCTGGCTGGGGCGATGGCACGCGTGCCCACAGAGAGGGCTCTGAGTGCAACCTCTGGCACCCGTGCCATAGGTTCACCACCAGTGCCCTAGTCGGATACCATAACCACTGGACCATGGTAAAACCAAAGCTAAAGCTTGGTAAAAACCACTGAAAAGATGGTTTCAAAACAAAGAGACATTTCCACGTGCAATGAAAAAGAGGAAAGTGATGATGGCCAACAAGGAAGGCAAACCACTGGCCCAGCAGCCTCGTCTTCACGACTGTCCTGTCCTGTCTTGACCCGGCTAGCCCAGGCAAGCCCAATCTCGTCAGATCTTGGAAGCTGAGCAGGGCTGACCTTGGCAAGGAATTGAAAGGGAGACCTCCAAGGAATACCAGGGCCGGGACGCAATAAAAAGGCCAATGCTATGCTGGGGATTATTAGGAAGGGTATTGAAAAAGCCAATATCATAATGCCCCTATATAAATCAATGGTGTGACCTCATTTGGAATACTGTGTGCAGTTCTGGTCACCACACCTTAAAAAGGATATTATAGCTTTGGGAAAAGTGCAGAAAAGGGCAACTTGAATGATAAAAGGGTTGGAACACTTTCCCTAGGAGGAAAGGTTAAAGCGCTTAGGGCTCTTTGGCTTGGAGAAACGACGACTGAGGGGTGACATGGTTGAGGTTTATAAGATTATGCATGGGATAGAGCAGGTAGAGAAAGAGGTACTTTTCTCCCTTCCTCACAATACAAGAACTCCGACTGAGGGGAGACATGGTTGAGGTTTATAAGATTATGCATGGGATAGAGCAGGTAGAGAAAGAGGTACTTTTTCCCCTTTCTCACAATGCAAGAACTCGTGGGCACTCCATGAAATGTCTGAGCGGTCGGGTTAATCACCCAAAGAGTGATTAACATATGGAATTCACTGCCACAGGAGGTGGTGGCGGCTACAAGCATGGGCGGCTTCAAAAGGGAATTAGATAAGCATATGGAGCAGAGGTCCATCAGTGGCTGATAGATAGCCCAGTCTAACCTCATTGTATCAGATTTCAGAAGCTAAGCAGGATTAGCCTGCTAGTGGTATCAGCTGTAAAGGTAAAGGTAAAGGTTCCCTTGCTCGAAAGCCAGTCGAATCCGACTCTAGGGTTGCGGTGCTCATCTCCGTTACAAAGCCGAAGAGCCAGCGCTGTCCGAAGACGTTTCCGTGGTCATGTGGCCGGCATGACTAAACACCAAGGTGCACGGAACGCTGTTACCTTCCCACCGAAGTGGTCCCTATTTATCTACTTGCAATTTCTTGCTTTCGAACTGCTAGGTTGGCAGGAGCTGGAACTAGAGACAGGAGCTCACCCTGTCTTGCGGCACCCGGGTCTTGAACCACTGAACTACTGACCTTCCACAGCCTGCAGTTCAGCGTCTTAACCACTTGAGCCACCGCAGCTCCATTGGTATCAGCTGTAGGACCCTTTAAATCTGTAAATAACAATACAGGGGTTGCAGTATCAAAAACTAAAAATGACAAAAATACTGCAATTGTGCATACATATATTCATAAATTCTCTGTAATCCTATAAGCATACAAAATTACGTTATAAATTCAGCATAACATTAATTTTCATGTCTTTACAGATGATAACAAATGATGAAACGATGGACGAAACTCTCCGGAATATCTTCCGTTTCGTGAGCCTTCTTCTTACATCAATCAACGATCAGTTGTCTTCTTCACTTCATAGACACTTCATAAGAAATCAGTGATTTTCACAGAAGGGAAACCTTCCTTTTCCTCACTCTCAAATTGTAATCACGAGCTGTACAACCTCACGAAACGGAAGATATTCCGAAGAGTTTCGTCCATCGTTTCATCATTTGTTATCATCTGTAAAGACATGAAATTAATGTTATACAGAATTTATAACTTAATTTTGTATGCTTATAGGATTATAGAGAATTTATGAATACATGTATGCACAATTGCAGTATTTGGGGCCCTTTAAAATCTTGCAGGAGGGGAGGGAGAGGGGCATGGCGGCCCCAGCAGAAACTTTTTTGCCCCACAAGCCGCAAAATCCTGGCTACGGGCCTGGATGACTAGTACCTTGAACTGAACCTGATAACCAATCAATAACCAATGGAGTGATCGCAGAACAGGTGTAATGTCCATGTTCCACCCAGCACCAGAGCCCCACAGTCCATTCCAGAGCTGACCGAGCTCCTTCTTCACACCCGCTTGAGAAATTGCTCCCCGTTCCCATTCTTTTCACTCTCACATTGGCCATTCTCAACATAAAGCTCTCAAGTTGACCAGTTTTAGGACAGTTCGTCCCTAACTGTTTCCTCTGGCACAGATCCACACACTTTGTTACAAGCAGTGTTCCCTCTAAGCTGATTTAGTGAGAGCTAGCTCACAGTTTTCTAGCCTCCAGCTCACACATTTTTGTCTTCGCTCAGGAAGGATGGCTCCGGAGCAAACTAATTTATGCAGTAGCCAAATTGCTCGCTCACAACTTTAATGCCAGTAGCTCTCAAAGTAGAATTTTTGCTCACAAGACTCCACAGCTTAGAGGGAGCATCGGTTACAAGATGTGCCCAGTGCTATCCAGATTGCTGATGAACCATCTCTGTACAGCAACATCACTGACTTAAAATTCAGAACAGAAGATGTAGGAAAAGCTGAGGTGGGGACGTTGGTTACTGATGTTATGGACATAAAAATGAGATTAAATGACACACTCTCATTACAATCTTTAATCTACTGTTCCCAGTAGGCCCCCGTGCCTGACCCCCTTTGGAAGCGGGAATCTGATTTGTCATTCAGCCACTAAAGCCAGCCCATCTCCGAAATCTGTAAACACAGGATCTGACCAAACGACAAAAAATACATGTCAATGTTAGTACGTAACCGTTCAACCCAGAATCTGTCTCAATTCATCATCTCCAACGTGCCTGTAAGGTCTACAAAGACCACTCTTGCTGTGCTCTTTGGGTTGTTGTACGCACACAGAAATCAGATGGCCACAAATACTATCTCCTTTCCAAAAGCCAGCTTGCTCCTTGGCTTGAGAGGGTTGTTTTTCTGCCCAGTCCGCCAGTTTATTAAATGGCTCTCTATTTTAGATGCGACGTCTGCAAGACTGATGAGCCCGTCATTTGTAGCATCTCTCTGACCGCCTTTTCGACATTAAGAGATACCATTACACAGAATCCCCAGCCTATGGGCAATCCACCAGCGTTATTTATGCAATATGGAGCAATAATCACACTGGAATAAATTAAAGCATGCAGAGGAAACAGAAGTTAAGGCAGTTGCCGGGGAAACTTGCCACAAAGATAGAATTAGACATAGCCATCTCAGTGTTTACACTAGGATGTTTATGGGATGTAGCGGCTGCTGAAAATCTAAAATCAGTGATTCATAGATCCAGAGGATCATTATCTCATTACCAGAGGTATTCCATTCAGATTCATCAATAGAAAGAAAAAAAAGATTCATCAATAGAAGGAAGGGGTCACACACCCAGCCTGGATTGGGCATTCTACCTTTTTCATGACTTTTGCAACTGCTTTGCATTTACATGGCACTTTCTGCATCCTCTCCCCCCCCTCCCCTTACCACCTATATATCTCTGGCCAGTTTCTTCATACCCTCCATGCATCTGAAGAAGAGAGCTGTGCTTCTCGAAAGCTTATGCTACAATAAAGTTTGTTAGTCTTAAAGGTGCTACTGGGCTTTTTACTATTTTGATCACTATCATGGCATTCAATAACGCACAAATTGCATAGGTATGGGAAGACCCAGAAACTTCAATTAAAACTGAAGTGCTGTGGAGAGCATAGGGCGAAGTGGTTAAGCTGACATCTGGTGGGAACGAGCAACGGTGAAACGATAACAGTTCTGAAACAAAATGGCCCACTGTTTTATTAATTTTTGGAATAGATTCACGGAATGCCATGAAACATCCCTCAGTTTTCTTGGCACTTCCACGGATGCTGTAAAAGTAGAGGTCAAATACAAGTCAACCCAAATACAAGTCAAAGACACCTTGTGGGTTTGAATAAACTGTAAGATGTCTGCTGCTTGGTTTGCAATATTTGTTTTTTGGTATTACCTACAGGTGTCTTTTTGCAATCAGATGTAAGAAAACAAAATACCATCAGCTGTCATTAGTTGGGGAAGGGGGGAGCTAGTGAAAACGGGTTGACGAGGTACAATAATAAAGACTGGGCAAAAGGGGTTCCTTGAATAACCAAAGGGTTAAATGTGAAGTAGCTGGAATGGCCGTGGGCTCCTGCCAACTCCGGTTTGCAACGCCGGCAAATTGGATCCGGAGAAGGGAACGCAACCCACAGCGATCCCCGATCCCACGACAGAGGTAACCAAGATGACAGAGGAGGTGGAGCGGAAGGGTGACGGGGATGAAAGCCGACGCGTGTCTCCCCTCACCGCTCCCTGCAGAAGGAGAGCTCGACGCAGCCCGAAAGGAGACCCAGAGAGTGTAAACGCCTTTGCTGCCTGTCAGGAGGATTAGCAGCCGCAAACAGGGCTGGAAGGGTTGAGGAGCGACAGGTTAGCAAGTCCGGCGGATCGGGAGCTGGGCCTGTCCCTCCTCCAGCATGGCTCTTCCATACACAGCTGCCAAATACCATGCCGGTTCATCTCGCCCAGTATTACCTACCTTGATTTGGCATGACCTCTGATCTCTTTGTTTCTCTCTGGCAGAGAAAAACTAAAGTCCCAGAGCAATTATCAGCAAGGAAAGCCAGCCCCCTAAAAACAGAACCACTTCAAGTATGCCTCATTGTGAGATCTCTACAGGACAGGTCCCTCCTTGTCAGCACTGCCACCAGAATTTTGCCCCAGAGCAAAACCAGTAGTGAATCTGGAGGGTCGTCCTCAGGCAAAACCTCCGAAGAATATCCAGGGAAGCCAACAGAGGTTTTGGCAACATGTGAAATGTCCTGGAGGTCAGTCTCTGCAAGAGTCAGAAAGGCTCTAAGTGGGAAAGGACAGGCTTGGCCCCACGGGAAAGAGAAGGGAAGTGAACACCCACTGGTAGTAGCAGAGAGAGGAAGAGGCCAGTCCCTCTGCTGGTCATCCCTTCTGCAGCCACCAATGACCACACATGCCAGTAGCAGATGGAGCGGGTCGCCTTTGTTTTTCAGACAGAGGGACTATCACACACAGTGCCATGCAAAGCATAACCTGTTTCCTCACTAAGGGGCATGCAACCCCTTCCCCACGCGTCCACCTCCAAGATCTCATTCCAGCGGAAAAGGCCCAGGAGAAGGGAGAGAAATCCCACCTCTTTTCTTCCACTGACAATCTGGAGGCAGAAAGGATGGGTGCTTTCTTCCCCTTTTTGCTGGGCAAGGTATGAGCAACATGGAGATAGTGGTCCTTTCCGCACTAGACCTTAAATCCTGGTTCAGCCCTGTTCCTGAATTTACATTCTACAGTACACTTGAGTCCACCCCTGTCATTATCTCAGGGTATTCTTTGTTTCCACATTACATTGAGGTCACCCCGGTTTTGCCCTGCACTTGTCCCGGGATAAACGGATGCTGTTACAACCAGGGATAAATGCAAGGTATCGTGCCACGAGTTGAACTCTGATAAAACCAGGGATGAGATCTAAGTGCGGAAAGGACCGCTGTGTCCTAAAAAAGATCAGAGTGAGTGAGAAAAACCAACAGAAGCATTTAGCAGTACCTACCAACGCTGTGTCTCTTGACAAAAAATGGATTTTTCTATTAATTTAGTAAAACTGCATTACCAAGGATTTTGCAAGATACCTTTGAACATGCCAGTGGAAGGAAGGAAGGAAGGAAGGAAGGAAGGAAGGAAGGAAGGAAGGAAGGAAGGAAGGAAGGCTCTTCCATACACAGCTGCCAAATACCATGCCGGTTCATCTCGCCCAGTATTACCTACCTTGATTAGCATGACCTCTGATCTCTTTGTTTCTCTGCACAGTCTGCACAGGTATTTTTCAATATGTGGGACAGCAGAAAGCCCACAAAGAAGAGAGAAAGTTCCAAAATCCACTGCACATTTCACACACCCCTATGTGACTGAATTGCCTCAGCAACCCACAGTCACAGGCAAGGCACTGTAGGTTTGAAAGGGTGTTAAAAGTCTGTTAGAACAGCTGCCCACATATCCCCTCTAGGCTGATTCATTTCTCATGTTCCTCAGATGTAATACAGGACTGCATCACAATGCAAAGAGGTTATTAAAAGGAAGTTAGACAGATTCATGGAAGATAGGTCCATCAATTGCTATTAGCCATGGCGAGCCAAGATAACCTCCATATACTGAGGTGGCCAACCTCTGAATGCCAATGCTAGGAGGCAACATTAGGGGAAGGCCTCGCCCTCTGTTTGTTGGCCTTCAAGGGCAACCAGTATGAAAGAGGATGCTGGATGAGACGGACCACTGTTCTTATGTTCTAATGAATTCCCCAGCAAGGCAAACCTTCGCTAACATGGAGCAGATTTACACTGCCTGACTTCCTTTGCAAAATGTATTCCAGTTACAATTAAGGTAGTCGCAGCATTTGGGGATAATAGGGCACAACCCCTCAAAACAGGGCAACAGATCAGCAAGAACAACAAAGTGAAGTACAAAAGTAATAAAATAGTCTGAATGCCCTAGCACTAAAGAACATTTCATGCTTTAAAAAAAAACACAGATGTTGTTCGTTTATGTGGAAGAACTTCAAGAGGTCCACCAGAGCTCATCAACCTCACGATCTGTTGTACTATTACACAGTTTGGCTGGAGATCCTGAAGGTTTTTTGCCATCTTCTGGGCTTGGAACAGCAGTCACTGGAGGTGGGGGTGGGTATTTGTGAATTTCCTGCATTGTGCAGGGCATTGGACTAGATGACCCCGGAGGACCCTTCCAACTCTACAATTCTATTATTCCAAGAGATCTATCCTTTGTAAGACCCACTGGATTTAATGTCACTAGGGATAAAAGATAAAAGAGACAGCATACTCACCTCCCTCCATTTGTCACCTAGACCACCACTGGAAGTTCTCCAGAAGTACAGTGAAAAGGGTGTTGTTAGTACTTGAGATGTGCATCCCAATCTCTCATCCTTACCAAATGACTGAAGGGTTCATTAAGATTGCAGAAGATGTTAGCAGTAGGGTTCAGGGCTAAGTCTGAGGACACACATCCCATTGACACGTGAAAGCAGAAAAGAAGTTCTACTTAAGAAAGTTCCATTTTGAACTAGCCCTGGTGGAAGAGCTACTGTAACGTCAAGAAGTGATTCCCCCCCCCCCTCCATTTCTGATCAGTGCAGCTGCATATACCCAAACCATAATGCTATTCGGTGCAGTCATTACAATTCTGTTTGCAGGTGTGACAGGATCTGATTGAAGAATGTGATTATCGGGAGGGGAGGGGGTTGCTAAAAAATACCACGCGCTAGAACATGTACAGGCAGAAATGCAAAACAGGATACAGTCGAGTCAACTGAGCGCAAGGGCTACTTGAGATAACCTGCGCTCCCGCTTGCATGACAGCTCCTCCGAGAGTGGAAATGTTCTGTACGATCCAACCCACAGGCAATGCTCCCTCTAAGCTGTGGAGTCCTGTGAGCAAAAATCCTACTTTGTGAGCTACTGGCATTAAAGTTGTGAGCGAGCAATTTGGCGACTGCATAAATTAGTTTGCTCTGGAGCTCTCCTTCCTGAGCTAAGACAAAAATGTGTGAGCCGGAGGCTAAAAATCTGTGAGCTAGCTCACACTAACTCAGCTTAGAGGGAACACTGCCCACGGGATGGGCTCATATGGCCAGTGCTTTCCTGAAGACAGAAGAATGGTCCTAACAGAATTTAGGACATGGTAATTCTGCGAGGAAACCTAAAGCCCACTCTTCTTTACATCCTAGCAGTAACCCCAGCGGCCACATGCTTATCAGCCTGCTAGCTTGTGCGTGTGTGTGAAACGGTGCTATCGAATCGCAGCTGGCTTACAGCAACCCTGTAGGATTTCCAAGGCAAAGAACGAACAGAGGGGGTTTGCCATCACTTGCCTCTGCCAAGCAACCCTGGACTTCCTCGGTGGTCTCCCATCCAAGTACTAACTAGGGCTGTCCCTGCTTGGCTTCCAAGATCTGACGGGATTGGACTAGCCTGGGCCATCCAGGTCCCTGCTAGCTTGCTAGAAACATTTCCCAAAAAACTCTTTAAATGCTTGCCCTCCCTTTCAGATGCACTCCGACACAGAGCTCTGGGAGGTGAGGCACCTCAGCGTCAAACCTCGTTGCCTTTACTGAAGCAATTCTCCAGCCACCTGAGACAGAAGGGGTGCAGAAGGACAAAGGGAAGCAGCTGGCCCATCTGGCTGCGTTTTCGGAAGAACAAAGGGCCAGCCGCAAACAAACCTGTGAGCAAAAAGGAAGCGTCCACATCAAACCACCTGTAATCAGACCCGCAGCTAAACTGGGGGGTGGGGGGGTGGACAAGTGCTGCTCTAGCAAACAAAGCAGACGTGCATCAAGGTGGCAAAGAGCAAACAATGCAAACTTGCCAGCAGACAACAACCCCCCCCAAAGACAGGGCAGAGGGATGAGGAAAGAAGCAAGCAGGGCTGCGTAGCACAATGATGCACAAATGGGGGGGGGGATCCACAGGGGAGGGGCAGGGAAAGAAAGCATTTCTGGAACTCGGTTTAAAACATTTCATGCTCTGCTCTTCCTCTGGGAAACTGGGAACTGTCAAAATAGACACTGAAGCCCACATCCTTCAGAATTCTCTCTTTCTGCTTATCTCTTTCCACCTGTTTTTAAGTTGCCCTGCAGAAGAGTCCAGCTTGAAAACAAGAAAGTTGGAAACAAGAAATACCGGGTTGGATCCAGACTTAAATTTTCCCAATCAAAGAATGGAAATTCCCTGCCTCCCTCTTCCGCTGACTGCCACCGATCTCCATGAAATGCAGTTCCCAGGGGACAGGGGACCCTGAGGAACAACAAGAGGAAGGGCTGAAGCAGTATAAGGGGGAATCGGCGGAAATTGACCATTTAACCCGGAAATTGACCATTTAACCTGGATTCGGGGATTTTTTTCTAGGGAAACACGCCGGAACAGAGTTCTGGAACCTCTTTGACAAAATGCATTTTAAAATGTTTAAAAGTTCATGAGTTTTCAGTAAACAGATTGGAAACTTCATTTCCCTCTTGAGAGTTCCAGCACCTCTTTAAAAAAGAAAAGAAAAAAGAAAAAAGCCCTGCCTGGATTCAACCCATTTTCTTATCCTGAACCCATGGATTTCCTGCCCTCCATATACACACATACACACTTCTTTATGGTAGAGCAGGGGTCCCCAACCTTTTTGAGCCTGTGGGCACCTCTGGAATTCTGTCACAGTGTGGGGGGTGCAGCCACAAAATGGCTGCCACAGGAGGTCGAGCCAGCCATACCATGGTGTTGGCGGGTGCCATCGTGCCCACATGCACTACACTGGGAACCAGTGTTCCCTCTAAGCTGAGTTAGTGTGAGCTAGCTCACAGTTTTTTAGCATCCAGCTCACACATTTTCCCCATAGCTCAGGGAGGATGGCTCCAGAGGAAACTAATTTACGCAGAGGCCAATTCGCTCGCTCACAAGTTTAATGCCTGTAGCTCACAAAGCAGAATTTTTGCTCACAAGACTCCGCAGCTTAGAGGAAGCATTGCTGGGGACTCCTGTGGCAGAGCTCTGGAGGGAGCCTGACATGTCCAGGATTGCCTTTCTGTGAAATTTTGAAGGCTGTTGTGCAGTAATGGAAGGTGGGTCTGTTTCTGCAAGTGTGGGCATCTGGCGCAAGGTGCCTACACCTAAGTGGTTCTTCCTCTGTGATGGCCATGCTCACAGGCAAAGCGCGTGCCAGTAGATGAGTGCTGTGAATTTGCACATGACAGCATGTGGGGTGATAACGGAGAGAAATCGTTTAGCTCATCTATGCTTGGAACTTGCCTATCTGTTAACCATAATAATCCCTACAACGGTGGTTGTCCCACTTCGGGCCAGGACCCAAAGGTGGGTTGTGAATCTCTTTGCAGTTAAGGTGCAAGGCCAGGATGGAAGAAGAGGAGGAGGAAGAGGAGGAGGAGACTGGATTTATACCCCACCCTTCATACCCAAAGGAGTCTCAGAGCGGCTTACAATCTCCTTTCCCTTCCCCTCCCCACCACAGACACCCTGTGAGGTAGGTGAGGCTGGGAGAGCTCTTTCGAGGACTGCCCTTGAGTGAACACCAGCAACTGCATTTGGAGGAGTGGGGAATCAAACCCAGTTCTCCCAGATTAGAGTCCACGCTCTTAACCACTACACCAAACTGGCTCTAGGAACAGGGTGAGCTGCAAGAGGAGGCTCAAGGAGGCTTGATGGCAAAATGGGGTTTGCCTCTGCCTGATACGTGAGATGGCCATGAAATACAACCTGTTGCTCAGTAATGCTACATATTTTTAAGGACCAAACATGAAACAGGAACCAGCCTTGTAGATGGAGGTGCAGATCAGTTTGTTGCTAGGAATGCCTACTTTCAATTACATCTAGCTCAGAAACAGAGCCTCTTCCAGAATATAGCTGATCTAGCCCCGCTGAGTCAGGCTCCTGTAACCTCAAAGCTAGATAACTGTAACACATCCTCTGTAGGGCTGCCCTTGAAAGCAACTCGGAAATGTCAGTGCACAACGCAGTCACCCCAGCAGTTGAGGGGAACTGGTAAATCTAGCCATGCTACTGAGATCTTGAAACTTCAGCATTTCAAGGTGCTAGTTTTGGCCTTTAACACCCTTAATAGTCCGAGACCCATATGCTGTCAGACCATTCTCCCAGTATGAGCCCTTGAGAACACTACGCTTGCCACAGTGAGGGCGGCTGGTAATCCCAGTGCTGAGGGAGGTACGGACTCTATCTGTCTTAGTGGCAGCCCCAGTCCTTTGGAACGGGCTACCAACAGGAGTACGAACAGCGCCATCTCTCTCAGTGTTCAGAAAATACCACAAGGCTAAACTGCTTAGAAGGGCCTTTGGGTAGATCACTGTAGTTCATTGGCAATGGTTTCTACCATTGAGTAGATGAGATGGTTTTCTTTCTTTCTTTTTTATAAGAGTATGTATGGAAACCACTTCAAATCATCATTGTTTTCAGAAAAGCGGTATAAAGAGATTTTGGTACAAAGATAATCTTGTCCAGTATTAACTGCTGTCAGATTCTTGTGTTTGATGTTAGGGCAGGGAGGAAGTGCCCTGACCTGGATAGCCGCAGCCAGCCCAATCTCGTCAGATCTTGGAAGCTAAGCAGGGTCGGCCCTGGCTAGTATTTGGATGGGAGACCTCAAAGGAATACCAGGATCGTGATGTGGAGGCAGGCAATGGCCAACCACCTCTGAATGTCTCTTGCCTTGAAAGCCCTACGGAGTCAGCTGTGACTTGATGGCACTTTCCACCACTACCAGGGAGGAAGCAGAATGTGGTTGTTTTGCCAGCTGATGCTGAAAAGCACAGTAAATTTCAGAGTGAGTCCCAGTTTGAAAAGTTCAAGAAGCACAGCCCTATAGGAGTACAATCATCCATCTACCGGATCCTGGCAACGGGGCAGAGTTAGCTGAAATACCCAGGATCTCCTCTCACAGAAACGTGTGCATTTTGGGAGTGTGTGCCATTCTTTTGGCAGGTATATGTGCTCAACACAAGGTGCTCTTTGCAAAAGGGCTCTGATGGAATGCTTGAGCCCTAAATGCATTCTTTTCCTCTGAAGAGTATCTGCAGATGAGCCTTACGCATGAGAGAACTGTGGGAGGAGGAGGAGGAGAGGACCGAGTGGAATCTCTTAGCTCCTGCGTGCCTGGGATTCGCTATGTTGTTGAACGACGGTAGTCGGCTACAGGGGGGAAAAATTAAGTAAACGAAGGTTGATATGGCACAGACTCCTCCCGCTGCGCTCTGTCTGCAGAGGAAGAACCAACCTGCAGCTGGAGGCTTGCCTCGGGGGACCATCAAGTGTCACGGAGACCCCGTGGCAGCCCCTACGTGCTGCCAAGGGGAATCAGCGTCACCTCCAGGGGAGACTCTCCTCTCTTCTCCAATTTAACCAGCAGAGGTACAACAAGATCTGTCCTGCCAGGCGAACTCAGGCTCTGAAGGAGAGAGATGGGGGAGAGGGGGTTGGAGAGGGAGAATACCTCCCTCCCCCCCTTCCACGCATGCCTTTCCCCCGCCTTTGTGTGTGCATCAGAGCAACGGATCCCAGCCTTTTTGGTATGATGCCCCAGAAGACCAAGTTTACTTGGCACGCTGACCCATACAAGGCCGGCCCAAGGTTTTCTGGGGCCAGAGGCAAACTATGGCCTTGACATCCATCGAGTTCAGTATTCCATTTTCTACAATGGCTAACCAAATGTTTTTGACAAACCAACAAACATCCCACGAAGGGCGCATCTGTCCCCGCTATGCATCCTAAGCAAGCAGCATTCCGACCAGCGCAGCCGTTGCATGTGAGGTTAGATTCCAGCCTTTGGCCTCCCTCTCCTTCTCCGTCACACCCTCTAATCCCCCCTAAGATGCTAAGAAACTCCCTCTAGTTACCATCAGGACACGTTTTACCTGATCGACATGGATAGGCAGTGAAGACAAAAATACCAAAGAACATATGACGCCGAAGATGCTGTTTCCAGGGTCAGAGCTTGGTTTCCAAAATACAAAAGAAAGCAATGGGAAGGACGGGGTCGGCCATGAGGGAGAGCTGGCCAGCGACCCCTTTGCAGAGGCTCTGTGACCCGAGTGGGTCCTGACCCACAGGTTGCCAAACAGTGCATTAGAGAAGGCACTCAATGGTCGACGGGAGGAAAAGACTCGTTCAGGGCCTGAGGCCGAATTACCTAAGGGCGCTGAAGCATGGGAGAACTACTGCAATCCTGCCTGTTATACAAATTAATATCCAGTCAAAAATAGAAGAATGAAGTCAAAGTGAGGAGGAAGACCTTGTATTGTATTGCAATGAAATACGGAAAACAGTTAGGCCAAAGGACCCATCAAAGCTGACTGCTTTCCTGAGCCCAAGCAGGAAATACATGAAGTTAAATACTTAATGTGACATCATCATATCATCATCATGAGAATAATATTCAGAAGGCATAATTGGTTACAAAAACTTAAACAACATTTACATAAAAATCTCCTTATTGGCCCAATGTAAGAAAGGTGTGTCTGTGCAATAGCGTCACATATTTACTTGACCTGACCTAAGTCATATCGGCCAAAGCTTGTTCTCACCCAAACAAAGGTGTTTTTCTCTGATACCAAGTAAAAGATCCTTTTTGACCCAGACACTATGAAGTTGTAACCGAAACAATTAGAACCATGAACCTTCTACCTTCTTTTGTACCAAAAGAATCTTATTGTCTTGTCTGTTAACATCAAATGGAAAAGTACCCTGACCCACAAAGAAGAGAGGCCTTCTATATCCCAGGCCTTCATTACAGTCCAATAAAATGTTAAATCTATAATAAACCTATAAAAACCAGAGACATATGAATAATCAAAAAACAGGAAAATCTATATAGTCCCATCTCTACTACACTGCCCATTGTGTCTGTGGGCCAGGAGACCTCCAAACAGAAATAATAATCTCGTATTCAATGACTGGTAGGTAGGGACACTGTAACCCTCGCAGTGGTGAGGTTTGGTAGGGGAACACGTCGTGCTTCACAGCCATGACTACCAAGAGGATTGCTGATTTCCCCACCACCACTCCCATACTAAGGGATGATTCTCTTTTTTAATTTATTTTTTTTACATTGGGGGGGGGATGTATGTGTATATATGTATGTGAGTGAATGCCTGGAAATCATGGTGACTTCTGGAGACCCCTAGCAGGGTTTGGATGTTTCTGAGAGGTGGCTTGATTGCCTGGCTCTGCATCTCAACCCTGGTGCTCCTTGGAGGTCTCCCTTCCAAGTACTTGCCAGGGTTGGCCCCACTGAGCTTCCGAGATCTGATGAGACCAGGCTTGCCTGGGTGATCCGGGTCAGGGCACGAATAGACAATTCTAAGTGTGCTTAGTGCAAAGAAATCCAGGCTGTTGCCATGTACCTGCATTCATGCCTTCGCAGACATGCTGCCGTATTAAAAAATGGAGGCCCTCAGCAACAAAAAGCTAGCTTTTGCCACTCAGGTCCTTGCCCGGAGGTGTGCACCAAACTCCTTCGCAGATTGCACTCTGGGAGTCCTTCGATTTGTGGTTTGACCCCCCGAGCTGCCCCACTCTGGAGAGTAATAAGCGCTTGTTGATTGCCTGCACGCTAGATTCACTCTCCTCCCAAAATAAATTATATGGGGGAAAATGACAAGACACCAAAGGGCTGCCTTTCAGAACAAAAAGTTATCCCGCTCAGCGGGTAAGGGAAAATAATGAGACACCAAGCAGCACACTCAAGGAGTGCCTCTTGGCCTCTCCATTCAGATATCAGAGCACTCTGGCAATGAGGAATCAGCAGCCAGTAATTTGGGATATCTGTGCAATCTCCTGTTGTACTTCTCTGATACATTAATGGACAAATTTGCAGTTGCTTTGGTTTCTGGCAACCAGAACTTTGTCGATGAGAATCCTGTCGTCTTTCCACAATGTGGACAAGGTGGCAGGTTACATCCTAAGGCAGAAGGCTGACTTTGGAGGGCAAACACTGGGGGGGGGGGGGTTTTGCAAGTTGCAGCAACTGTTATCAAATTGTTTGCAGAATTGGACTTATTAAAAATTGTAAAAGGATGAGCGTATAAATTGATGGTCATGAGTGTGATGCTGTATTGTTTTTAAAGGGTTCATCATCATCATCGACATCGTCATCATCATTGTTGTCGTCATCCCAGCTTACGCCAGGCTCTGGGCAATGTACAAGGGGACACAATGCCATAAAAATATACAAAACAGTAAAATTCAATATACAATTTGATCAAAACTAAAAGACCAGAATAAAAGGTCCAAGATGGTGTCCTGTAAATTTTCTAACCCAATTCTGGACGACTTGGCCATTTTCTGGGCAAGGGGAGAGGGAAATCAAGACAAAAATGCGGAAGAGGGGTGAAGAGGAGAGAGGGTGCCAGCCAAGGAAAAAAAAACATTGCTGCCCTCAACAAAAGCCTGGCGGAACATCTCTGCCTTACCGGCCCTAGGGAATTGCATGAGATCCCGCAGGGCCCAGGTGTCATTTGGCAGAGAGTTCCACCGGGTCAGGGCCAGGACCGAGGACAAGGACAAGAATGATGACCGAATCAGCATAAACTTAGTAGTATGTCTGTCATGAGTTCATAAGAGCTCTGTCGTATCAGACCAGTGGTCTATGCTGTCCAGCCTCCTGTTTCACACCCATTGCCTTTGAAGGCCGTCCAACAGGGCACAGAGGACAAGGCCTTCCCCAATGTCTCCTCCCAGCTCTGCCTCTGCATACAGAGGTTCTCTTTAGTCACCATTTATTTTATCTTACTTATTTACAGTCCAGCTTTCTCACCAAGACTCTGGGTAAATCAATGCAATCATAACAGGATGAGACCTCTAATAGGCAACAAAATTGGACTGGGATTGCAGAAATCTGAAACAAACAGAAATTTGAACAAAGCTTAAGGAACTGAGCCATGACTTCTTAAACAAGCAGAAACATATCACACACTGAGAATGATGCATATAGCAACAGATAACACATATTATACAGTAGTAAAGTCCACAGATTCATTCCCTTCCTTGAGACCTCTCCTGAACTTTTGTCTTGTAATATTCCCTTTACAAAAACGCCCTCCTGAACAGAATTGTATGATGCATTTTACACTGAGGAATGCCAGAAGCGTGGGAACCTTCCTGACCTCCCCCTGAGGCAGGGGCATTCCACAAGGTGGGGTTCTCACGCACAACTATCGCTAGTAACTACTAGTGGGCCTCTCCTCCATGAATCTGTCTACTCCCCTTTTCCTTTCCTTTTGTATCCTTAGAAGTTTATTGATTCACGAATCTTGAGCAGCACTTTTAACACTTTCTGATTTTTTTTAGATGTAAGGGCTAAAAGGACTGCAGCAAATTTTGCAATGGCTAGAGAATGAACTTGGGATCCTTATCACTGAGCAAAAGAGCCAGGGTTTCCGGAATACAGGGGGAGGATTGGTTGAATAAAGGCTTGAGATGGTTAGACAGTGTCATAGATGCAACGAACATGAAATTGAGCCAACTTCAGAGGACGGCGGAAGACAGGAAGGCCTAGCGTGATTTCCTTTCCTTTTGTATCCTTAGAAGTTCATTGATTCACGAATCTTGAGCAGCACTTTAACACTTTCTGATTTTTTTTAGATGTCAGGGCTAAAAGGACTGCGGCAAGTTTTGCAATGGCTAGAGGGTGAACTTGGGATCCTTATCACTGAGCAAAAGAGCCAGGGTTTCCGGAATACAGGGGGAGGATTGGTTGAATAAAGGCTTGAGATGGTTAGACAGTGTCATAGATGCAACGAACATGAAACTGAGCCAACTTCAGAGGACGGCGGAAGACAGGAAGGCCTAGCGTGATCTGGTCCATGGGGTCGCAAAGAGTCCGACTCGATTGTGCGACTGAACAACAACAACATAATCTCAAAAAAAAAATCTGCATTCCAGCAGGGCGTGAAAGGATGTACCAATCCTGTTAAGGCCACAAGGGCAAATTTCTGTCAGTATAGGGCCTATTCAAAAATCTCCCTTGCAAAACCATTGTAGGTATAATGTCCAGTCTTGCAAAGAAAAAGGCTCTGCAATAACGTGGGATGGTAAAATAGTACATATACAGGGGTAAAGATTTTGGGTTAACTCAGCTTAAAGGGAACACTGGTGACCATACTCTACGGGCTTTCAGAATCAAACTACCATGCTCAATTTCCAGGACTCATTTTTGATCAAAGAAAATGTTTTGGTTTTTACCCATCTCAAAAATATCATCAATCGACATTCCATCAGTTTCATCAGTTTCTCATCCAGGGCTTTCATCCAAGCCGGTTTCTGGGTATCCTGATTTAAGGCAGCAAACCAACCAGAGCTGTTTTAATCTCAGTTTGAAGGCAAATAGCCATGATCTTGCTTCCAAGGATACCTGTCCAAATTCTGCCCGTAATACGACATTTGACACGCAGCAGGGAATATTCAATATTTTCCTTAAGAACTGGGCTAGTGAATCTGTCTTTTTAAAAGCTTCTCTGCTCATGGCCATCACCACATCCCCAGGCAGCACATGCAACAACTGAATTATTTGTTGAGTAAAACACTCCTTCCTTTTGTCCATTCTGAATCCATTGCTCATCAACTTCACCGGGTGCCTCCAAGTTCTAGTAATATGGGAGAGGCTTACATCGCATGTGAAAGCAAAACACAGTAACCGCTCCTTACAAATTGTACATTTTGCACCCTGTCGCCACACTACAATGAAACAGTTGGGGAACGTCAGCTAGTACGGCAACACACCTAATTGTAAAACTAAACGCACTGGCCACGATCCAACACTGAGTAAGGGGATTGACTTAATTTCTAGCCATTTTAAGCAGTCTCCCATGCCGCAAAAAATTATGCTTTCCCACACCACTTAATCTCCGTGCCAAGAAAAGCTTCGCTCTAATTTACAGGAGTCACTGCTGTTCAAAGGAGCTGGGCCAGAGCCATTAAAAAGGTGCCAACCCTCACTACAAAAACAAGATCTGAAACAACACCTGGTTAATTTTTACAAGGTCAGGCGAAGGAGGTTTTTCCTCTGGACATCTGCATGCATTATTCCTTGTCTTTCCCCCACCCTACTGTCACTTCAGCAAACGTTCCGAGGAGGACAGGTTAATGCCTCATGTCACCTCCTCGCCTGGCCATCACGGAGCCCCAGACAGGCCCTGTCACCCTTGTCAAGTGCGCTCAGTTCATTGCCGTCCTGTCAGCCAGCTGGTTCTTCAAAGCCCCGAGGAGCTGGACTTGTGGGAGCCAAAACCTCTCAGGAGGAGGGGCAGACAGCAACGCCCCGGCTTGTTAAAAGTGGCCAGTGAAGGCCGGAGATAATGAAATCGAGGCCACCGCAAATTGGGGGTCTTTTTTTCCTGAGGTAGATGGTGGTTGGTGTCCTTTCACTGTGGATACTGAATTCCTCCTTCCTATTTAGAGAGTGAGTGGGGAAATTTCTAGCAACATCTGCAGAAGTCTGAATTCTGGAAGGATAATACTTCTCCTTTTTACTCACAACTGCTGCCCCTGCACCAGAGTCATTCCAGGTTTCTAAAACCACTCTATTGCACTTGATTACATGTTTCTCGTTGTAGATCCATTCGCTGACCCAGGAGGGATCCTGGAACACTCCAAGGACTTCCAGTATTGAATCCCTCCCTGAAGAGCAAGGACTACCTTGGTTCTCCATGGAAAGGTACCTACAGAATGGCCTACCTCAGTTCCCCTTTTCTCAAAGGGGTGTGTGTGTTTGCCTTGACAGTCTGCTGCAACCCAACGCCACTGGGATTAAGACTTGCAGTTCCAAGTCCATCAGGGAATTGATTATTTTAACAGGGAACAGAGGTTCAACTACTATTCACTAGCAAACCGGGGGGCAGCTGGGAGAATTTTCCCCTTGGAAAGCCACAGACAACACAAGCAAACAATGGGGGGCACCAACACTCAAAAACAAACATGTCAGCTTTTGCTGTTCAAAGCAACCACAAGGGATGCCAGGCACCAAGGAGCCGCCGCCAGCATCTTTACGTCACCATTATGACCATCATTCCATCTACGCACACACACCCCTCTTTATTCCCGCAAATAGACCATCTTCAGAGCGGGTACTATTGGGGGGCGTGAGATGTTCCTGGCAGAGGACAACGCTGTAGGGATGTATATTGTCGCTGTAATTTTATAGCTAAGTATTTCTGGAGCACCGTAAAGAATTTTTTTTGCGAACTGTATTTATTGTATTTTATATTTACTGTATTGTTTTAATGTTTTAACTTGGGCACTCGTGCCCCTTGTGAGCCGCCCTGAGCCTTCGGGGAGGGCGGGATACAAATCCAAAGATAAATAAATTTCAAAAAATTAAATAAAAGTGGGACCTGGGGATCTCCCAGAATTCCAGCTCATCTCCAGACTACAGAGATCAGGATGCTTTGGAGGGTGGACTCAATGGCATTGTACCCCACTGGGGTCCCTGTCCTCCCCAGGCTCCCTGAGGGACCACCTTTCCCCACATGTTCCCCAGAGAGCACTACGGTCAGGGTTGCAAAATCGTTCCCCCCCCCCCCCGGTCTTAAGGACAACCAGAGGGTATTACCAGGACCAGGGTGTTTTCTGTGGCAGCTCCAACTTACTGGAATGAGCTTCCGGACAAGATTAGGGCCCTGCGGGACCTTTCACATTTCAGCAGGGTCACGAAAACGGAGCTCTTCCACCAGGTTTTTAGGTAAGGAGCTGCACTTTATCATCTATGCCCTGTGCCAATATTATTGCCAGCCTGAGCCCGCCGAGAGTGGATGTACCGCTGAATGTATGTTTCTCTATGCACTTTACCACAGCCGTATCGCCATCGTGCTGTTAATGGTTTTAATACTCTATTATGTGTTTTATTTTGATATTTATACTGCTGTTTTATCTATTGTTCTCTTATGTAAGCCGCCCTGAGCCTGCCTCGGCGGGGTGGGTGGGGTAAAAATCAAATAAATAAATATCCCCAAATTTCCAGGAGTTTTTCAACCTGGATCTGGCAACCCTACCCTCCCATCCCGTGCTGGTGGCCAGGGGGGAACTGGCAATGCTAGCTACTGTATGCCTGCATGCTATTTCCTGGTTTGGCGATTCCAGTCTTTTACAATGCAAACTTAAACAGAGACGCACCCTTCTAATGGACTCAGAAGGGTGTAGCTCTTCTTAGGATTGCACGGTTAACTGCTTCCTGCCCCCCCCAAAAAACCTGATAATTGCAAATATCACATAATAGCCTCGTTACTTGGGGACCCCGTGGTGTTTTAAGCTGCGAACAACAGTAATTAGGATTGCACGGCGAACGGCTTCCTACCAGAAACAAAACTGTATGTAAGAGCACGAGAAGAAGTGCTCGGCTGGATCAGACCAGTGGCCCATCTAGTCCAGCATCCTGGTTTACACAGTGGCCAATCAGTGGCTATGGAGGGCCAACAAATCAGGCACCGAGCCCAAGGCCTTCCCCTGAAACAAAGTATGCAAAAATAACATCCATAAGCCTGCCGAACGTTCAGGCTGTACCTGTCCTTTCCCCGTTCTGTGACTGATAACACATGGGATGGTGGTGGTTTTCATCAGTGAAACCAGGGGTCATTTCATAGAAAAAGAGGTGCAGGAGCTCATTAGCATAACTCATTAGCATAACTCATTTGCATATGCCACACCCCCTGACATCACCGGACGTGTGTCAGAAGGAAACACCCACCGCTCAGGCTCCACTGGACTGTTTTGGATTGCTAGCTATTGGGGGGAGGGGACATGCAGATCTGTCCTCGCAAAGGAGGGAGAGCTTGTACCTGAAGGTGGGCCGGGGGGGGGAACTCTGCAACTTACCTGGCTGCTTCTTGCTCCTCGTGGCCCGACTGAGGGCTGCTGGGAGCAGGGGGTGGAGCTTGTTACATGTGCCCGCCCCCTGAGCTCCTTACTGCCGGAGCTCCGTTCCTGTGCGCTCCTGCACGAAATGACCCCTGAGTGAAACCACACTGGGCGGGATAGGGCTACACTACCTCTCCTCCTGCACTGTGGCCCTAATCCGAATCAGAGGCTCCAGCATCTGCAGTTTACCTGCAGGAAGCAAAGCTTCTAGCCTCCATGACCGAAAAGAATGTTTCCCCCCACCACCCATACACGAATACCTTTTTTCAGATTTCTCTGCATTGTCCACTGGCAGGTCAGTTGGTTGTTTGCATATGAGAATGAATTTCACACGGAATCTGAAGCCTTGCAGAGAATCTGGTTTATGAAACTCCCAGCTATTTGCTTAAAAAGCAAATGCCTGCTCCTGGTGGTTGTGGGAATAAGTGGGAGGCCAAGCAGGCACCATCTGCAAAAGGGATCCAAAGGGGTGAAACTTTAAAACTGTTTGTCTCTTGCGTATGGGTTCTTGCCAAGTCCCCTCTTACCCATCTATTTTCCCTGCCCCTCCCTCCTACACATGCCGCACTGTAAAAATGCCGATGTCTACAAAAACAACCCTATCAGATTTCTAACAAAGAATGCAAGTTGAGCAAATATATATATATTTGCCTAACAAATTTTGAGGACAGCATTTGACCACCTTTGGCACAGATGTTGGATTTATTTGTTCTTTCTTACATAGTATTTATTTATTTGTTCTTACATACTGACACTGACTTGCCCAAAGCAAGTAAGCTTCAACTTCTGCTTGGTGGCTCGGATCCAGCCATTACAGTTCCAGTAATGAAATTTCTCCTGGGTTTGTTTGGATATAAGAGACAGGAGCTGAATTCAAAGAATCTATGTATTATAGGAAAAGTATAGTAAATAAAATAATTAAAGGGCAGATAAGGAATAAGAATTGTAAATCTAGAAAATTAGGTATTATTTGGCATGTTTTATTGACTGTAATAAACATAGCATTGCCCGAGATAAGTGGAGTATAATTCACACTTGGAATTGGATTAGCTTGCAGCTAAGTTGTTAGCTGACGCCAGTCCTGTGACTTTTGCTGTGGTTAAATTTTTGCTTATGATGCTTAGTAATATTTTATAATGTAAATGCTTTATTGTAATTATGTATTTTGTATCATTTTTATTTGCTTATGACTAATTGGTCTGTGAGCATTAATAATAAATTAATCATGTTCTCACATACTATTTGTTCTTGCATACTATAAACAGAGAGCTAACATGGTATAGTGGTTAAGAGCAGCGGACTCTAATCGGGAGAACTGGGTTTGATTCCCCACTCCGGAGTCCTCCACATGCAGCCAGCTGGGTGACCCTGAGCCAGTCACAGTTCTCTCAGAACTCTCTTAGCCTCACCTACCGCACAAGGTGCCTGTTGTGGGGAAAGGGAGGGAAGGCGATTGTAAGCAATTTTGAGACTCCTTACGGTAGAGAAGGCAGGAATAAAACCAGCTCTTCTTCTATAGGTCTTTTAATGAGAGTGCATCTACCTTTATCTTTTTAGAGGTCAACTCCACAAAGCAGATTTAAAAGGGGGGGGCGCTAATGCACACCCACTAGACCCCTGAACCTTGCCATCTCTCGTTCTATGTACAGCCAATGCCAGGTACAGCTTGCCACTAAGACCCCCTGCTCATGATCCACTAACTGTGGCTGTTACTTCCCAGTTTTGCATGGAAAAGGACAGCACACGGGACAGTGTTTCTCTCCCTCCACTAGGCTGGTTCCTTGTTATAGGGCAAAACTGGATCCCTGCTTGCTGTGACAGGAGCACAGGCAGGGCAGGAAGGTAAAGGTAAAGGTTTCCCTTGCTCGAAAGCCAGTCGAATCTGACTCTAGGGTGTGGTGCTCATCTCCGTTTCCAAGCCGAAGAGCCAGCGCTGTCCGAAGACATTTCCGTGGTCATGTGGTCGGAAACACAGCTCCTAAATCTTATTTTTTTGACTTGGATATGATAATGCAACCCAGCAATCTGCCTATCGTCGCGGCAGACAAGAATGACTGAAGAGCCTGCAAGGGCCGCCCAGGGCCAGTGTCATAAACTTATCAGGAGGGGCCATGGGTCAGTGGTAGAGCATCTGCTGGGCATGCCAAAGGTTCCAGGTTCCATCCTCGGCATCTGCAGATAAAGGGACCAGGTGACGTAAAAGACCTCCGCCTGTCAGTTGGAGCAGACAATACAGATCGTGGCCGACCAATGTCAGTACTGTCTACTCAGACTGGCAGCAGCTCTCCGGGGTCTCAGGTCATGGTCCTTTATACCACCTACTGCCTGGTCCTTTCAACTGAAGATGCCGGGGATTGAACCTGGGACCTTCAGGTCTGCATGACCCCCTTCCTTCCTACTGCTTGTCCACTTAAAACTGACCAGCCATTCCTTACTGGCAAACTACTTTCCCACACACAGGAGGAATAATATACAGCATCCTTTTCTTTTCATGATAAGAGCAACAGCCTGCAGCCAAGAAAAACAAGCTAGAGGGAAACCATGAAGCAGCCGTCTCCCCCACATGCCTTTCCCCTGTTCAGAAGAGCTCCTGCTTGAGCTGTTTATTGTTTTGAATAATATACAGCATCCTTTTCTTTTCATGATAAGAGCAACAGCCTGCAGCCAAGAAAAACAAGCTAGAGGGAAACCATGAAGCAGCCGTCTCCCCCACATGCCTTTCCCCTGTTCAGAAGAGCTCCTGCTTGAGCTGTTTATTGGGTTTTTTAAACTGTGAGCAGAATAACCTGGACTTCCACGTAAATTTAGTCCTGAGCTCCCCTTCCAAGAGCTTGGAAGCAACAAGCTCTATGGTTCTAAACTGGACCTCTCCTTGTACCCAGTGCAACCTTCGCTTTAACCTCCAGTGACGACAGTTTGACCAGCTCTCTCTCCAGGAGAAGAGGAGGTTTCCTTTCTACGTGCCAAACTCATCTTCCCATCACTGCTTCTCTTTATATGGAACACAACTCATCCAACGGCCTCGGGCTACGACTGTGGACTCAGATGGTCGCAGAGCCAATTAAGCTGGCCTCTTCCTAGAGGAAGTTAACAACCTCACACACACAAACCCTCCTTCCTTCTCCACGGGCAGACAGTCCATCACGGACACCAAAGGCCTGTGACGGCGCAGACGGCCGGATCCTGATCCCATGCCAACTGAGCAACCAGCTAGCTTCACAGTATCAAGGCTGCTCCACCTTGTTCCTGTCAGATGGAGAGAGCAGGGTCAGACAAATTAAGACAGCTTTCACACACACGCATGCTGCTCTCAGCTACATAATCTTCTGCTCAGTGGCTTGACCACTAAAACAGATAACAATGGATGGGCAACCCAGGGCAGCTGCCATCTGCTGACAGCTGTGTTCAGTGGCTTTTTCAGCACCAGACTTTAGCCCTGCAACAAATGGGGGAAATAATACAAACAAGAATTCCTCCGAGCATGTGTCCTGGTTGCATTCTGCGTCAGTTTCTTCTAACTCCTTGATCAGCCATTTCTAAACAGTGCACCAAGGCAGACTAGCAAGCCATGAGAAACACAGTAAAAAAAACAGTGAATTAAGCCCACACAGGAGTCTGCTTGATGCATTTCTGAATAATATACTGCTCTGGCCTAGCCTGCTTCCAATCAGCCTCTCTGCTGGAAGGGGCAGTTATTCTGCCCCCGTCTCTACATTGGTGCAACTGGATGCCAATGATGGAGGCACAGCTCAATTCTTTGCTCTTGGAGGAGGCTGCCTGTTGTGTCTCTGCTCTGGGCTTAACTTCTTCCAATCTAGAGGCATGCCCAGAACAGTGTTGTTGTCCAGTCGCACAGTCGAGTCCAACTCTTCGCGACCCCACGGACCAGCTCCCGCCAGGCCCTCTGAAGTTGGCTCAATTTCATGTTCGTTGCATCGATGACACTGTCTAACCATCTCATTCTTTGCCGTCCCCGTCTTCTTTGACCTTCAATCTTTCCCAGCATCAGGGTCTTCTCCAGTGAGTGCTCCCTTCTCATTTGGTGGCCAAAGTATTTGAGCTTCAGTTTTATTATCTGGCCTTCCAGGGAACAGTCAGGGTTGATTTCTTTTAGGATTGACTGATTTGATCTTCTTGCAGTCCAAGGGACTCTCAAGAGTCTTCTCCAGCACCATAGTTCAAAAGAATCTATCCTTCGGCGCTCGGCCTTCCTTATAGTCCAACTCTCGCAGCCATACATGACTACTGGGAATACCATTGCTTTGACCATGTGGACTTTTGTTGGCAGGGTGATGTCTCTACTTTTTATCATGTTGTTTAGGTTCGCCATCGCTTTCCTCCCAAGGAGCAGGCGTCTTTTAATTTCATGGCTGCAGTCACAGTCTGCGGTGATCTGGGATCCCAGGAACGTGAAGTCTGTCACTACTTCCACAGTGGCTCACCTGTAAAACACAGGCTCCTCTGAAGGGGAATAAGCTAAAAATATAGGGAATAATAATGAAGTCCACTTCCATTTTTAACTCCTTGAAAAGTATGCCTTTAGATTAGGTAACCAGAGTTTGGATAACAAGGCCCTGTTGGCCTTCTATTTAAGGCTTTCTGCCTCTGGCTAGTCTCCTTACTCATCCCTGTTGCTCCCCCTCCCAACTCTTTTTTCTTCCTTTCACACCATGGCATCTTGTGGTATGCCTGGAGCAGTGTCCGCTGGTGCCTCCGTCTCCTCCTCCTTCAAATGCCTTCCCAGATCTTCCCTGCTCTGCAGTTTCAATTACACAGTTAATCCTTTCCGCCTCCTCCAGATCCCCTCAGCTCTTGCGTGGAAAGCCGTCCTCTCCCTCCGACCTGGCTCTCTTTATCTTTTTTACATTGTAATCCCTCTGGGCCAGGACCCTGTCACGTTTGTGTGAAACAGCAGCAAATAAACACCACACACGGCCCTGAATCAAAGCCATTCTCAGCACACGGCCATCAGCACAGCAAAAGGCTTTACACAAGCAAGCAGAGGCCAGGTCTTGCCACATCCTGGTTTACATGGTTCCTTGCCCCCACCCAAGCCTGCATATTTAGAGCTCCCAAAAATTACAAGCATTTTTTTTTGGGGGGGGGGAGGCCGAAAGTTGTGAAGAATGCCAGGATCCTGGTTTCTCCAGAGGCCGGCGCTGAGGACCTATGGGTTGGCACTGTGTGTGGGAAAACCCGTGGCCAGCACAGGCCTTAGCTGTGCGTTACCATGGCAACTGCATTGGGTCTTTCTGCTGCGGAGGCCACAGCATGTTGTGCCGAGGTGGCGCCTGATTTGCAGCCTGCCTGTTTCTGCAACTGAGCTGAATAGATGCAAACTTCGGGCATGGAAGTCTCAGGGCATGTTATTATACTGAATTGGGGGGGGGGATTTGGGCAAGGGAAGGGAGCCACGGGGAAGGGACTATATTGCCCCCCTTGTGCTAACAAAGATATGAAGCTGCCTAATGCTGAGTCAGACCATTGGCCTGTCAAGTCTATTCTGACCAGCATTGGCTCTCCAGGGCTTCCAGTAGAGGTCCTTTCCATCACCCTGTAAGGTAAAGGTAAAGGCAAAGGTAAAGGCAAAGGTTCCCTTGCTCGAAAGCCAGTCGATTCCGACTCTAGGGTTGCGGTGCTCATCTCCATTTCAAAGCCAAAGAGCCAGTGCTGTCCAAAGACATTTCCGTTGTCATGTGGCCGGCATGACTAAACACCAAGGCGCACGGAACGCTGTTACCTTCCCACTGAAGTGGTACCTATTTATCTACTTGCAATTTCTTGCTTTCGAACTGCTAGGTTGGCAGGAGCTGGAACTAGAGACGGGAGCTCACTCCGCCATGCGGCACACTCGGGTCTCGAACTGCTGAACTACCGACCTTCCACAGCTTGCAGTTCAGCTTCTTAACCACTTGAGCCACCACAGTACCTGATCCTTTAACTAGAGATGCTGGGGATTAAAACAGGGGCCTTCTTCATGCCAAGCAGGTGCTCCCCCATTGAGCCTTGCTAACTCTGGTAAGATAGCCAACACAAGATTGGACCAAAGACATTTCATGCATTCCAGGCCTTTCCCATAATGCCTCATGTTCCAAGCGATAAAGCACACATTTCACAGACCTCAAAGGGTCTAGCTGTACCTTGTAGGGTTACCAGGTCCCCCTTAGTGGTAGGACTGCCAGATCTGGGTTATGAAACTCCTGGAGATTTGGGAATGGAACCTGGGGAGGACAGGGACCTCAGTGGGGTACAATGCCGTAGACTCCACCCTCCAGAGCATCCACTTTCTCCATGGGAAATTATCTCTGTAGTCTGGAGATGAGCTGTAATTCTGGGGGATCCCCAGGTCCCACCAGGAGGCTGGCATCCCTATGCACCTGCCTACGTTGTTACTTACTCACTTATTTAGATGTTTATAGCTTCCAACATCATCCTCCCTTCCTCCATTTTATCCTCACAACAAGCCGTTGAGTCGGCTAGTTACAGCCGTCAGCAAAGAAAAGCCACACAAACACTACAATTTAGCTATCTCAGCTGCTTAACAATCTGGGCAGCCAGCGAATGAGAGAACTTCTAGTTATTTCATCATCTGCCACTTAAGCAAAGTATTAACGAAATATAATTAATAAACCAGCGTAAAACTGCAGAGCATACAGAGAAATGTTGCGCTGACTGACTCCTCCAACAACTACGGAATTCCTTTCCACAGACTTCCATCAACGTCCGAACCAGTATACTTTCCATGAGGGGTATAAATCTTCCCTCTTGGGGCAAGTAGTTAATGGCCAGGAAAAGTATGAAGTAACTTTAATTGAATGTTTATGAGGCATAAATGTGCGCTTCATGTTTAACTGTTTTGTTACAGTCTCTGAGCTCCTGAGAGGAGTGGAATAGAAACTGAACCTAAATTAGGGTTGCCAGCTCTGGGTTGGGAAATACCTGGAGATTTGGGGGTTGGACTTGGGGGAAGGGGGGGTTTGGGGAGGGGAGAGACTTCAATGGGATATTATTTATTTATTTATTTCATTAAGCTTCTATACGGCCCTCCCCGCAAGCCACAGAGTCCACCTTCCAAAGCGGCCATTTTCTCCAGGTGAACTGATCTCTATGTTGTCGAAGGCTTTCACGGCCGGAGTTCATTAGTTGTTGTAGATTTTCTCGGCTGTGTGGCCGTGGTCACAGCAACTGTGACTGGCATCCTCAGAGGTATAACACAGAAAGATGGAGTACTCTCTGTGTCAAGGTGAGAAGAAAATGGTAGGCAAGTAATTTCCTTCTCACTTTGACAAAGAGAGTACTCCATCTTTCTGTGTTATACCTCTGAGGATGCCAGTCACAGTTACTGGCGAAACGTCAGGTTCTACAATGCCAAGGCCACGGCCACACAACCCGGAAAATCGACAGCAACTAATGAACTGATCTCTGTCACTTGGAGATCAGTTGTAATAGCGGGAGATCTCCAGCCTCCACCTGGAGGTTGGCAACCCTAACCTTAAAATATCATTAAAACCCCAGCACAGGGATACTGAAGGGAATGTAAAAGATTAAAAGGAGGCTGATAGAGGTTTGCAAAACTTCAAATGGTACTGAGCGGATAAAAAGATTTGCTTTCTTCCTGTTAGATACGAGACTCAGGCAGCAGGTGAACAGTGATTAACAGCTTTATTAAATACGAAGTCAGAAGAACCAGAACGAAACAAACTATGGAGCAACAGGCTCCTTTTTAAACCGTCCGGGCTTGGCAAGCCACGCCCACATGTCAGCTAAGGTCCAATCAAATACAGTACATAAAGACCAATCATTTCTCTTCCCTCCAGAACTTCCTTTGTTCTGATAGGTCGTTTTACAATACTTTGTCAAGCTCAGTACATTTATTACATTACATTACATACACAACACTTCCTGTCTCTTAAAACTGGAGTGTGAGGTCGGCCAGTGAAGCTGACTGACAGTACATTCAGGCCAACAAAGGAAACTAGCTAACTTTTTATACAATATATAATTATTTATGGAATTCGCATTCACAAAATGTAAGCGATGATCACTGTCTTTTAAGACTTTAAAGGGGGATTAGACTAATTCATAGAAAAAGGTCTGTTAGTGGCTATTAACCATGATAGCTAAATGGAACCACCCTGTTCACAAGAAGTATACCTCTGGAGAGGTAAATGATGGGCAAGAGCAGTTGACTTCATGCTCTGTGAGATCCCAAGAGCATCTGGTTAGCCACTGTGAGAAAAAGGATGTCAAATTAGATGGCCCCCACATGGCCGGGAAACTCACAGAGTGACCTTTCATTAGCTGACACAATGTAAAACCATGGTTTAATCAAACTACAGTTAATGTGACTGTCTGAACGCAGGCCACTCCACTAACAATGGCGAGGAACGCTCCGACAAACCAGGATCTGAAGCCATGGCTTGAAGTTGTGTTATCGGCCTTGGTCATGCTTGACTATGGTTTCGTGTGATGTATGAATGCATCCAGTCTGGCTTAATCCTGTCTAGCTTCCCAACCCCTTCCTCATGCACTCCCTAGCTACAAATTCCTGGCCAGAGCAAAGGCGATGAAATCAGCATTTGTCAAGGCATACCAGGATTTAGTGACTGACTGAAAATTTCACAAATTAACAATGCAATCCTGCAACTGGGCAAGATCAACAACTGTCCATACATGTGGTCTTCTCCATTGTGGCCCCCACCTTTAGGGCTGCCAAGTGGGGGCGGGTGGCGGGTAAACCCCCGCTTTGGAGGCCCAATTTCCGCCGCTGCGGAATCGGGCCCCAGGGGGAACCCCGCCCCCCAAAGCGCAGCGTGGCTGTGTCACAGGAAGTGACGCAACCACATAGATCACGTTGGGGGCGTGGCCCCAATCGTCGGAGGGAAAACTCCATGGTTTTCCCTCCAACGATTGGGGCCACACCTTCAACGTGATTGACAGCGCACGTCACTTCCGGTGATGTATTGGCGGTGCGCGTGCGCGAAGCGCGCGCGCGCACACATCGACAGACGGCTTCAGGAGGGCTTTTCTACACAGGCAACAGAGTTGCACTGTACTAAATGATTCACAAAGTTACCTGGACAAATGATTAAGGATTGTGGTCAGACGGGATAAGCACAACATAAATAAAGAAAAGAGAAAAATATATAAATAATAAACCAAACAATATAAATAAAGGAAAGGAAAAACTAAGAGCTGGCAAGTATGGGGTCAATTATGAATTGATATGAACTAGTATAGCTTATGAAACTGTGTATAGGTTGTAAAACTAGGATCCTACTATGAAATTTTTGTATATGTCAATGCTTATGCTTTGCTTTAGTTCTGTTTTAGAAGAAGAAGAGATTGGATTTATACCCCTGTCTAGAACAGTTTACAATCCCTTTCCCTTCCCCTCCCCACAACATATACCCTGTGAGGGAGGTGTGGCTGAGAGAGCTCTCCCCAGAACTGCCCTTGAGAGAACAGCTCTGAAAGAACTTGGGACTGATCCAAGGTCAAACCAGCAGCTGCATGTGGAGGAGTGGGGAATCAAACCAGGTTCTCCCAGATTAGAGTCCGCGCTCTTAACCACTATACCAAACTGGCTCTCTTTTAGACTTCTGGTTAATCCTACAACCCTAATCCTATTGCATTGTTTGTTGAATGTCCCATACTGTTGATTGTATTGATGTACTCAGTGTAATCTACCTTGCGTCCTAGTGAGAAAGGCAGACTATAAATAATGTAAATTAAATAAATAAAATAAACGTAGAGTTACTCTACTGAGCCCACTGAAATCAATGCACTTCAGCTGCCGTAACTCTGCACCAGATGGTCTACAAGGATCGTTAAAATAAACCATGATTCCAAATTAGGCCTAAATCAAACCTTATCTGATCTTGGAGGGCTCTTTTTGTATTCTTATTGTATAACCACTCTTTTCCCCTCCAATCCCAATTGGAGGGAGAACTATGGTTATTTGGAGTCCACAGACAAAGTAAGATGGATGGGCATACTCCAAGGCAGTGTTCTCTCTAAGATGAGTTAGTGTGACCTAGCTCACAGTTTTTTAGCCTCCAGCTCACACATTTTTATAACGTTTTTATTGCTTTTATACTATAAACTACCAACTACACACTACAAATTCAGAGTAGCAAGGCTCAGTAATAAACTAACTTTCACTTTAGATACTTCCCTACAAATTAATGCTTACGATATATCATTTACCTTTCATATATAAAGTATTCAAATAAAAAAGAGAAAAATTAATTACTTGTGGTAGTACATATGAGCAATAGTATATATTCTATAAAGCTTGACATAGAAAAATCTCAGATCTTCATTTAAATGCCTTCTTATCTTTACGCTTCTTCTTCTTTTGCCAGGGGATTTTAATCTTGTATGATCTAGGAGCAGCCTCTCCCAGTTCAGAGTCAGAGTCAAAGATCTCACCCAAAGACACGGAGGTAGAGGAGGAACTGTCGCTAACTATCTCCTGTTGTTTGCTTTGTTCTTCTGTAACCTGCCCTTCCCCTGCTTTCTCTGGCTCCAGCTCACACATTTCTGTCTTAGCTCGGGAAGGATCACTCCGGAGCAACTTAATTTATGCAGTAGCCAAATTGCTCGCTCACAACTTTAATGCCAGTAGCTCATAAAGGAGCTCTTCCACCAGTCCTTTAGTTGAGGTAGCGGCCGGGCATCCATTTGATCTGGCCGCCCCTCCAGTGACCGCGTTTCCTAGAAGCCGGAATGGAACCACAATATTATCTGTTGAGGCATGTTATTGTCTTAGTCTGTGGTGATCAGTGTTCCCTCTAAGCTGAGTTAGTGTGAGCTAGCTCACAGATTTTAGCCTCTGGCTCACACGTTTTTGTCTTAGCTCAGGAAGGATGGCTCCAGAGGAAACTAAGTTATGCAACAGCCAAATTGTTGGCTTGCAACTTTAATGCCAGTAGCTCACAAGATAGAATTTTTGCTCACAAGACTCCACAGCTTAGAGGGAACATTGGTGGTGATCTTATGTATTTTAAATGGATTCTTATGATGTGTTTTACCTGTAAATCTACATTAATTGCAGACCTTAACTGTAAGTTATGAATTGTTTTAATTGCAAATCTGCATTATTATAGGCCTATATGTTGGTACCCACCCTGAGCCTACAATGTGGGGCGGGGGAGGAGGCGGGACAGAAGTCTAACAAAATAAATTTTAAAAATAAATAAATTGTTGCTCACAAGACTCCACAGCTTAGGGGGAGCACTGCTCCAAGGGCCCCCACGCTAGCACACTGTGTGGGCAGATCCCCTCCTGGCACTCCCTGTCCCCTGCTGGTGTAGAATGGAGTAGCAGGGGGACAAATGGGAGGGGACTGGAAGTGATGTCATCACACTATGTGATGCTCTAGAATTTTCCTCAGTCTTTACAGTTTTCCCATAAAGTTTCTAGGAAATCCTAGAGTGCCATGAAACACGGTTAGTATAACTTCTGGTTACAGAGCCAGAAGTGACATTGCAGCATTACACAATGCTGTCTCACAGGGTCTCTGGTCCCCCCCCCCCCGGGTCTCCAGCACTGCTCTGACAATCCTACTAGCACACGGTGCCCCTTGTTTAATACCATCCACACAGGGTGTGGAAGAAACAAGATGTGGGTGGAAACCCCTGGCCAAATGATTTTACTGTTCTTTTGCTACTTTATTCTTAACTTCCAGAAACGAAAATAACAGGATTTTTAAAAAAAAAAAAACAGGGAAGAGCAGAAGGCACAAACACAATATAAATAAAGGAAAGGGGGGGAGCTAAGAGCTGGCAAGTATGAGGTCCATTATGAAGGGGTATGAACTAGTCGTTTCTTGGCGCTGACAGCAATATGGCAATTAGGCTCATATCCTCCAATGTTTCCTAGAAAAAAAAATTGAGACAGTTGCGTATTTATAACACCTGTTCTGATGCCACCTGAGAACCGTCCCCTCTTCTCTGCCTGTCATAGCTTATATTGATCGACCGCAACAGCCTGTTCTTCATTGGCTTCCAAAGCACAGGGAATAAGTAAACTCCCCAAACAGCCTTAGAGAAGAGAGGGGGGCACTGCTTCCTCCTTTCCAGGTATTGCTGAAAGATTTGTATGCTCTCGGGAAGTCAAAAAGAGAAAGCCGCACTGGGAATCTTCAACCTTTGGCTCCTTAAGAGACCACCAGTGACCAGAAAGAATGCAGCTGTTTCTCATGTTTTCTCTTTGGTCTATTTTTGAGGGGGTTGCTTAAACTCTCTCGGGTGCATTGGCCAGACGAGACTATATAAATGCAGTAAGTGAATGAAGCAAACTTAATAATGTTTGATCTCACTTACAGAAGTGCTGCAACCCAAATCCACTTAGCGGGCTTTACTCTCTGGGTTGGCAGCCGGTTGCAGGGGAGGACGCCTTGGCATTCTGGGTCCCTGCACACGCTTTTATGTGGACGGTCACTGGAGCTGAGAGACACAATTGTCACGACTCAGAGATTCCAGAGGCTGAGGGGCAAAAGGGCAGCCCCCAGAACAGCAATGGTGCTACATGTGCCAAGTACACTGCCAGAAAGTTTAAAGGAAGTACAGAGATCAGATTTTGTTTTTGCGGGGGGGGTTGTTTGTTTTCTTAAAGAAGCAGGTACAGGAAAACAGAGGACTATCCCTGGTAAATTGGGGCAAGTGGAGTACATCTAGACCTTCCAAGATATAATTTAAACTTAGTGCCAAATATGTGAAGAAACCGCAACCGCTCCCACCTCTCTTTGAATGGGTTTTTTTTTTTTTGGTTCTTGACCCATGTCTGGTGGGAGAATCTGTCTGAACGCCAGTTCTCTGCAGAGCAGCAGCAGACGGATACTCTGCTCTTCGTGCCTTGTGTTCGGCTTCGAGGGCATCTGGAGAGCTACTGTGGGGAAACAGGATGCTGGAGTAGATCCAGCAGGGCTTTTGTACTCAGTAGCTTTTTTAGAGTGACGCTGTAGGGCAGCGGTTCTCAACCTGTGGGTTGCGAACCCTTTGGGGGTCGAACGACCCTTTTACAGGGGTCGCCTAAGACCATCGGAAAACACAAATTTTCTTTTTCTTTTTTTTTGGCCCCCCGAAGGGGATTTTTTTATTGCATTTTATATAAGGACTACAAACTACAATGAAAATAGGGGAGGGGAACTACATTTAAGGAGAAAGAAAAGATAACCACTACTAACTAAAAACCCAAGAGAGGAGATCATCAAATTAGCTTGTACACAATGCCATCCCTTAAAACGCTAACAATTTTATGAACTTAGTCAGATATGCTAATATAACTTTTAAATCTTAAATTTAGCTGTTGGAAAGAGACCCCGAAGCATCTCAATATTAACAGTATTTTCAAAGGCACAATTCAGAGTCCTTCAGCCATTTTTTCTTATCCTGTCTTTTCCACAGTTTATAAGGACTTTTAGGAGCTGCTGCCCCTTTCTCAGACAGAGAGTCCACTCCAGAAGACCCCAAGTCCAACTCAACACTGGACTTACTGTCCTTTTCCTCTTTATCCACCTCCTCTGGCTCACCCAACTGGATTCTCAGAAAGTCCCGTGCTTTGGAAACAGAGTCAATCTTTTCTTTTTTGTCCTGAAGTTTGAAGGTTACGTCCTCTGGATATAAAGATTCTCACCCTTAGTCTCTGGGACACCTTGGAAATGAAGGACCAGGTTTGCCTTCTTCATTTGTAATTGTAAAAGCTGTTCTTGCTTCTTTTCCAATTTTTGTACCTTTTTCTTCACCTTTTGAGCAGTGGCGTCAGCTTCTTTCACTTTCTCAGCTGTTTGTTCCGTAATTTTAAGAGTCTTGTTCAATTGTGTCTGCTGAGTAGTGATACATTGGTTCATTGTTGACAGCTGTTCCTTGAGATTAGTCATCTGATCCAGCAGGGGGCGCAGGGACTCTGCCAACGTTTTGGCCAACTCAGTGGTTCCTTCCGGTCGTGGACTCTCAGCTACTTTCGCTTTTAAACGTTTCTCCTTCTCTGTCCTCTTCCCCGCCATCTTTATGAGTTGTTTACTTTTGGAAAGATTAGCAAAGTCTCTGAATATGCGTTCAAATGCTCATACACGCCTTGGTAAGTCTTTCCCAACAGGTTTCGTTGCTTTTGTTTCCACTCCCCTCGTCTCGCTTTTAAGTTTATGCGCATGGGAGGGGCCCCTCCCCCGCTCGCTTTACTTTCTAGTCCGTGGGGTAGGGAGCTTTCTTTTTGAATTGCAAATACGCCTTAATCCGACTCACAGTTCATCTTCGATCATACGACCTCGTTTAGCCTCCGTTTTAACTGCTCGATCTCCAGTGCTTGCCCCGGTCAGCGTCGCTTCTTCCATTCGGATACTCAGCCGGAGGACTATCGGGACAGAGAAGCGCCTCGATTCCCCAGCATTGCGCTGGAGAAGAGGTGACCTCTCAAAAGTCCCCTGGCAAGGAGCCTTTCGGAAAACACAAATTTTCAATGGTCTTATGATAGCAACGAAAATAATTTTATGGTTGGGGGTCACCACAACATAAGGAACTGTATTAAAGGGTCGCGGCATTAGGAAGGTTGAGAACCACTGGGTTTTCAAGGCAGGAGACATTCGGGGGGCAGGGTTTGCCATTGCCAATATCCACACAGCAACCCTGGGTTTCCTTGGTGGGTCTCTCACCCAAGTACTAACCAAGGATGAACCTGCTTGGCTTCCGAGATCTGATGAGGCTACCCTGGGCTCTTACATGCTCCAACCCCCCCCCTCCAAACAAACCACAATTTGCTGACACATTTTGAACCTTCAAACTATGATCTGCATTTGATCTCTGAACCAGCACAGGAAGCCGCAATCAAACTGTGATTTGCCATTCTGGTTTGAAAAGGCCCCACCTGGCCCTGCCTACTTTCTTAAAAAAAACACCTTGGCAGACGTCAGTAAAAGTGCCAGGGAGCACCGTGGTGTTCACTAGTACCACTTTGGGGACCTCTGATCTAGTTTGAACTTGCTGAACCTGTGTCTGGGCTGCACCACCCAAATGCAGGTAGGGTTCACACCACTGAATGCTTCCACATAAAAAAACTCCCTGCACACAGAAAATTAGCTTCAAATCTAGCATTCTCCCTGACAAGCTCCTATTCTGTATGCAGGGAATTTATTTGTGTGTGTGTGTGCATGTGTGTACACACACATGCAAATAAGCATTCAGTCATGCAAACCCCAACCTGCGCTCTGGACTGAAACAGCTCAGACATAGCTTTACCCCCTCAGACAGAACTGGTGGTGGAAAGCACCACCAAGCCGCAGCCAGAAAGAACTAGGACTATGTATGCCAGGCAGTTCAGCACGGACAAAGCATACGATAAAGAAAGGTGCAGTGGTACTCAAGAGAGGTGAGAGTGCAAGTCGTTTTTGTGGAACTTGTTGAAAGGCAAGGGGGAGGGGAGATGAAACACAGTTGCATGTGAGGTGAGGAGGAGGAGGGGGAGGACAGTCCGACAGGGCCCAGCCCTGCAGATCTTTCTACGATTTGCATGCAGGAGACAAGGCGCAAGTCAAGGGACTGCGCAACACTGGCCACACTAAAGTTTTGATGGATGGCTGAGGCTTGGAGGCAGGAGGCAAGCTGAATGGAGATGATCAGAAGGTATTGTAACGTAATAATTATTTGGGGAGGGGGGAATGAAAGAGTTGACAGTGAAGGGTACGTGATGCTGCAGAAACTAGAGAAGCCTGCACACCCCGTTCCTTGAAAGACTGACAATCGTTTTTTAACCTCAAGAAGCACGCAATTGTCGCTCAGTAGTTTGGGAGGGGTTGTGTACTGCTTTTTTCGCAAGGCTCTCGCATTTCCACGGCACACAAAGAGCATGTGAGCCATCACGGCGCACAGACCTAAGCTCTCTTCATTTGGGTGAGAAACCCAAATCTCAAAACCCACCCCCAGTCAGGAGGCCTAACAAGATACTACATTTTCTCCTGTACTTCCATGCAACAGGTCACAGATGTAATCTGGGAGCTCCAGGCTTCTGAAACGTGTGGCACGCGGGGGAGGGGGCTTAGAGCATTCCCGCCTCTTCTGTTTTCCTGACCTGAAAGGGAACATGGCTCTACTCTGACTGACGAGGCCGTAGGTCACTTTCCCCAAAGGAACAACTAGCTCTCTCAGGCCTTTCAGGTTAGGAACATGGCACAGGAGGTGGGAGGTCTACGTCTGTGCTGCCCCCAGCCAGCGTTAATGTACCTTTAAGAGTAATTGCACCTGGGAATTGGAGTCCACAGTTAGGGGTCCCAGAAGCTTCCCTCTGACTGGCTCATTAAGAGTAATTCCCTGAGCTCAGAGGCGCAAAGATAGGAGTTTTATTGTTCTTTTCCGTTTCTTTGTCCATCAACCCTTACTGCAAGGAGAGGGGAAGCCCATCTCTTTTCTCACCACGGCCGGCCGTAGGATTGACCTAGATTAGAAAGATGTAACGCTCTATCCAGCTATCAGCTCGATTGTGAGTAAATGATCAATGTCCCTTCTCCCTGCACCCTGTGAAACCAGTCCAAATAGGTTTCGTGCATACCTGTGACCCGACTTGTGAAAAACATAATGTGCAGTTAGGCCCTCTCGGATATAAAAGCCCACTAAGATAAAAGCCTCAGATATAAAAGCCCACAAACTGAGACCCAGTTTAGTGTAGTGGTTAAGTCCACGGACTCTAATCTGGGAGAACCGGGTTTGATTCCCCACTCCTCCACTCGCAGCTGCTGGATGACCTTGGGCAAGCCATAGTTCTGTCAGAGGTGTTCTTGAAAAAAAAAGTTTCTGTCAGAGCTCCCTCAGCCCCACCTACCTCACAGGGTGTCTGTTGTGGGGAGGGAAAGGGAAAGGAGTTTGTAAGCCGCTCTGAGACTCCAAGTGAAGGGCGGGGTATAAATCCAATCTCTTCTCTTCTTCTTCTCCTTTCATGACCTCAGGGAATCGTTTTTAAGGCTAAACTGCTGTTCTGACCTCCTCAGAGAAAATATAATGTTATGTCAGTGAAAATATAATATTTTGTCAGTGGAAAAACTGACCTGTTTCATGCATACCTGTGACCCGACTTGTGAAAAACATAATGTGCAGTTAGGCCCCCTCGGATATAAAAGCCCACTAAGATAAAAGCCTCGGATATAAAAGCCCACAAACTGAGAGCCAGTTTGGTGTAGTGGTTAAGTGCTCTAACTACTGCTCCATTTGGATCTCAGACTAGGTCTCATGTAGCTGGACTTTTGCAATTTTGAGGCTGACACAATCCCTCATGGTAGTTTGTACCATTGTTAAAGAAAACACAAAGAAGGTCATGCCATTTGGCATGTGTGGAGGAGAAGCTTTGCATGGAGAATTATCATTAAATCACAGCGTTGGAAGGGACCTCCAGAGTCATCTATTCCAACCCCCTGCACAATGCAGGACATTCAGAACTACCTCCTCCCCACACCCCCAGTGACCACTGTTCCATGCCCAGCCGAGGAAGTTCTTCCTAAACTCCTCCATTAGCATGTTCACAGCCTGGGGAACTCCTACAAGATAATGACTCAGCCCTACCCCAACTTCCTCAGTAGATATAAATTACCTACCATTTTTCTTCTCACCTTGACACAGAAAGTACTCCATCTTTCTGTGTTATACCTCTGAGGATGCCAGTCACAGCTACTGGCGAAACGTCAGGTCCTACAATATCAAGACCACAGCCATACAACGTGGAAAATCTACAACAACTAAAGTTCTTCCTAATGTTTAGCCAAAAAACGATGGAGGGAGGTGTGAAATCTCCTATCTCTACCTGGGTCTTCAAAGGCAGACTGCAACTTCTGCCAAATGCACTGTATGAAAAGAACCAATTCTCAGTGTTGTGGATGGTCTGGTCCCGGTAAGGGTAACTGTCCAGCTCTACGGGCTGTATCATGACAGAAACAGGCTTTCAGGCACATCCCTTCCCCCATACTGGGATACATTCCAAATCAGGCATCTCTGATACTTAAAGAATGTTCCATTCATGGATGTTCCATTCATGGAACTCCCAGTGTCTAGTTTGGCCAGACTGTAAATGTACTTGCAAGACAGAAAGCAGATCGAAACACCAAAATTCCCTCCGCGCAGAAAACTCAGTATCAGAGATAAGCTTTCTTGACTACACTTCTCCCTGAGGTGCCAGCTTTCAATATTTTCAGCACTGCAGCATGAACACTTGGTTCGACTCTCAAGAAAGTAACGTAATTTAAGTAGAAGATAATGCATTAAAAGCCATTTGATGCACACAATAAACAGTGCAATAGACTGCAATCCGATGTCCTTATAAAAGTGTCTTCTTCAGCTGTTCCGTTATACTACAGTTTAATGTACATGTGGCCCTCACCTGGATGGCCAAGGCTAGCCTGATCTCATCAGATCTCAGAAGCTAAGCAGGGTTGGCCCTGGTTAGTATTTGGATGGGAGACCACCAAGGAAATTGAGTGTTGCTATGCAGAGGCTGGCAATGGCAAACCACATCTGTTCATCTCCGGCTTTGAAAACCCCTCTTCATGAGTCAATTGCACCTTGATGGCACTTTCCACCTCAATTAAACTGGTATAACCGTTGGTGAAAACAAGAACAGGGAACATGTGTGTGTGCAGAACACAACAACAGTCATGTCCAAAGTGATGCAGAGAACAGTCACAGACAATCGGTTTTGAATTTGGCAAAGCGCCTTCTGTATAGATGGGTAGTTGTCAGATTGGAGTCCCCAGGAACCCTTTGCCCAATGGCTTGCCTACTGAGGAACTCCTGCGCATTCCGGACTCTTCTGAATCATGTTTTATGCGCAACTCAGTTGATGGAGTGCGCTAGCCAGACTCTGTTGGGCTTCTCCAATGACCTTGCATGAACTGAGAGTGCCATTCTTAGAGCACACTCAAAACTTTCCAGTGGCTGCACATTCCAAGAGAAGTTTTATTTCATGTAATACAAGTCCACCATTACTCAACTCCAGTTCCAGATATCTGGCCACTGTGGGAGAGGTATGCCTGTCATCTCCTCTCATGGAGCAATCCAAGCCCCGGAGAGGCTGTGGCTTGCACCCAGCTTGGGAACGCTGTGGGTCTGAGAAGCAATACTCGTTGCTTCCCTATCAGGGCAAAGGGCAAGCCCCCGTGGAGGACCTGCACATTCTGTCCCCACCCCACCCCCCCCAGCAGCCACATAAGTGGCTTGGACAGTCACCCAGTCCTGGCATTGCTGATCTTCTCACTGAAGAATCACTGATAACCTTCCAAGGAACCCCCAGATACCCTAGCATACAGTTTAAAAATAATGTCTGTGCCCTGACCTGGATGGCCCAGGCAACCCCGATCTCATCAGATCTCAGAAGCTAAGCAGGGCCAATAGGGCTGCCAAGCCGCGGCGGGGGATCCGCACGTCTTCACAGGATCCCTGCCGCGGGGGACAGCGATACGCATTGCACGCCATCGCCAGGATGTGACGCTATGCGTCGCTCTGGCAACGGGACTCCAAACAGCCCCGTTGCCAGAGCAACGCGTAGCGTCACATCCTGGCGACGGCGGTGCAACGCATATCACTGTCCCCCGCGGCAGGGATCCTGTGAAGACATGCGGATCCCCCGCCATGGCTTGGCAGCCCTAAGGGCCAACCCTGGCAAGTACTTGGAAGGGAGACCTCCAAGGAATACCAGGGCCAGGACGTGGAGACAGGCAATAGCAAGCCACCTCTCTGAGACATCCAAGCCCCCAGTAGGGGTTGCTAGAAGTCAACCATGACTTCCAGGAATACATACACAAAAAAATCCCCCCCCGCCAAAGCAAAAAAAAAGTTTGTGGATTTGTAGACCCAGATGAGCGTTACAGAGACATCAGGGTTAGTTCTGCCCCAATCTGAACCCATGAAAATGACAGGAAGGAAAAGACTGGGCTGAAACTCTCAGTTTCTAGATATTAAGAAAGAAACCTCCCCCAGGGACACGCACACGGTTCTTTAACAAAACACAGCTATGTCAATGAGCAGCAGCAGCAGCCACTCATGGGCAATTCGCATAGGTGCCTGCAAATCAACGATGAGGCTTCTCGTTCTAGTGAGCAAAAGGAAGAACACAGGTGCACAGGGAACAGTTTAGGTGGATGTACAAAGTTTGCATAAGGATCCACGTTGCTGAGGAGGGCCAAGGAGACGCAGGTTTTAATTAAGAACGAGATTGGATGTGAGGCCCCTACAAATATTTCTTGTTTGCACTTTCCTGGATGGTGGGGAATATGATAGAAGCAACTTACAATGAGCACAGATCTGTGGAGAGAGATGAAGGGTATCACACAGGGCTCCTGGAGTACAAAGGAGAGGCCTGCAGAAGGGTGTGGACAAGAGATACACAGTGACATCCTACACGAAGCTACACTCTTCTAAACCTACGGAAGTCAATGGATTTAGAAGGATGTGACTCTGATGTGGATGGCACTGGTAGCTTCTAGAGTGTCATGACTATTATCGAGCTCAGGAGGAAAATGAAAGTGTGCAGCTAAGAGTCATGAACATAGATTCGGGATCAATCATTGCTCAGCCATAAAGGTTACTGATAGTCTTGGGCCAGTGATGCTCTCTACTATCCTGAGCTCCGTAGAAGAATGGGCCACAAATGGAATATGTTAAATACAGGACTGGGGCTCCTCTAGTAGGTGTGGTCAGTTACTACTGCTCTGTAAGCACACCCCTAGGCAAGCAGTTGATGGGACGCTAGCCGTGTAGGTGGTAGTCTGACAATAAGTGGTTGAATGTGCACCAGAAATATTGTGCACAAGAATACAGAGAATGACTGAGTGCAGGAGTGTTTGGGGAGGAAGGATGCGGCACGTAGGGACAATGAGGCCCGATGCTTTCAATTGCTATGTGTGTGTGTAAAGCACTGTCAAGCCACAGTCAGTTTATGGCAACCCCAGCAAGAGGCTTTCAAGGCAAGTGAGAAGCAGAGTTGGTTTGCCACTGCCTTCCTCTATTCAGTTGCAATACCAAGGGAAAAACTGATGGGTGCATGGCATGGATTCATCCCTGCTGCAAATGGTGCATGCCCTGCGTTTGGCTGTTTAGAGTTGCATGGTGGCTGTGGCATGCAAGGTGAAACCTGAGCTACTGTGCAGTTGTTGTTGTTGTTGTTGTTATTATTATTATTACCAGGGCTTGTTTTGTAGAAAAAGCCCAGCAGGAACTCATTAGCATAATAGGCCATACCCAACAGCAGGAACTCATTAGCATATTAGGCCACACCCTGGCAGCACAGCTCATTCGCATATTAGGCCACACCCCCATGTTACCAGAAGTGTGGTCACCCAGCCACACCCACCTTTTGCTTCTTATTCTCTTTACCTTGTTGTCAAAACCCAGGGCCTTTTGCATGTTAGGCCACACACCCCAAATTGTAGCCAATTCTAATGAGTTGCTGCTGTTGGATGTGGGCTATTATGCTAATGAATTGCTGGGCGCGGCCAACTTGGGAGCCAGCCGGAACTCTGTTCCTGTGCGTTCCTGCCCCAAAATAGCCCTGAATTACACTGTGTGTAGAATAGCCAGAAGATCCTAAGATTGTCTGACAGCCAAAAAGTTCTCGCTTTTTCAGCATTATGAACCACTAGGTGGCGAGGTACACTTTTTTTTAGGCAAGAGACAGTTTAGTGGTGGTTTGCCATTGCCTGCCTCTGCTTCATGACCCTGGTATTCCTTGGAAGTCACCTATCCAAATACTAGCCAAGGCCAACCCGGCTTAGCTTCTGAGACCGGGCACCTTGTGGAAGTGCTGTAAAGTCACAGCCAACTTACAGAAACCCTGTAGGGTTTTCAAGGCAAGAGACATTCGGAGGCAGTTTGCCATTGCCTGCCTCTGCGTAGCAAACCTGGTACTTCTTGGTGGTCTCTCTTTCAAATACTAACCAGGGCCAGCCCTGCTTAGCTTCCAAGATCTGATGAGCCTGGGCTAGCCTCAGCCATCCATGTCAGGGAAAGGGTGGGACAAAATACCATAAATAAATAAATGCCTTATCACAGGTAGAACATTGCTGCTGACTTCAGGAAGTACTTTTGCGCGTGCCTGCCATGTGTAAGAGGCCTCTGCGTACATGTCATCTACATGCGCTTCTACTGGTTACCGTGATCTAGGTACTGCAGCCACTGCAGGTTGGATGCACACCTGCTGCACGGAGGGCCAGCCACACATAGTAGGCCTGTTGGGTACAGAGGGAAGGCCTGCAGGGAAAGTTATGTGTGGTGAGATGTAACCCAGACATTCGCGGCGACTGCAAGCAGCAGTAAGACCTGAAAGAGCAAGGCCAGGAAGCCTGCGATCTGCATGCGGGTGAAGGCATGCATGACGGTGCAGTGTTGGAAAACATGGCTGATGTGTGCACGGAAGGGAACATGCTGACCTGTCAAGTCTCCTGAGGCTCATAGCTACAGGAGGCGGGGGAGTCTAGGAAACAGAGGATAAAGGCTGACAGCTTGGTGTGATAGAGTTGGATTAGGATCTGGAAGACCCCTGTTACGGAACCTTGTTGGGTGACCTTCACCAGTCATTTTGTCTCAGTCTAACCTCCCTCACAGGGCTGTTGTGAGAACAATGTCAGCTGCCTGGGTTCCCCACTGGAGAGAAAGACAAGGAATAAATAAAGTAAACAGATGCCCTGAGCTGGATAGCCCAGGCAGGCCCAATCTCGTCAGATCCCTGAATCTACGCAGGGTCGACTCCAGTGTTCCCTCTAAGCTGAGTTAGTGTGAGCTAGCTCACTGTTTTTTAGCCTCCGGCTCACACATTTTGTCTTAGCTCTGGAAGGATGACTCCAGAGCAAACTAATTTATGCAGTAGCCAAATCACAACTTTCATGCCAGCAGCTCACAAAGTAGAATTTTTGCTCACAAGACTCCACTGGTCAACTCTGGCAAGTATTTGGATGGGAGACCACCTTGAAATACCCGAGGCAAGAGGAAGGGGCAGGATTTATTCAGCCAGCTCTCTGAACTTCCTCTAGGCCCCCAGTAGGGGTCAGTAACCAGAGGTCGCCATGACTTCCAGGCGCACTCACATGTGTGTATGCACGCGCACACACGTATATTTCAAAAATACAAAAAACCCCAACCCCGAATAAAATAAACAGATAAATAAAATGAAGGTTGGTGCTGGAAGAATAGGAACTAGATCCAGGTAAACTAGGAGTGGGGCTTGGAGTCGTTTTGTGAAGGCAGGTCAAGGGAAGAGTATGATGCCGTGAAGATGGACCAATGGATGTGAGGACAGAGTGACCAACAAAATCTCTCATCATGCTTCACCAAAAATCACCTGTCCCATTCCTTCTGATCCTCTGCCCAAAGAGTTCCCGGGCTGCATCTCCGAAGATGGCAATGAAAACTCAGGAACTTCAGGCCAAACCCTGAAATCTGGCTGCCCTAATTTACATCACCTTAACCCAGTCTATTCAGTGAGGCAAGTGCTCTTAGGGTTGCGCTGCAAGCCACAACGTCAGCCGTGCATGGCTATTGCATCCAGGAAGTTCTTTCTACGGTACCGGGTTCTGCATGCAGACAAGGTCTTCGGCCTGGGTTGTCTGGCTTCAGTAGGGGAAGAAGGCCCACCAGCCGGAGGGAAGCCAGCAAGGGACACGGCTAGTGCAGGGCCCAGAAACGGGCCCCGAAGGATGCAACCGCTCTGGGCACGGCCTGCGGCAAGGGTCAGGTGCCAGAGGCGTGCCAAGGAGGTGCATTCTTGCATGCAGGCGGTGAAGTGCAGCGCCTGGCATCGGCGCCTCGATGCATGGGAGGGTTCTGCAGAGAGGCGGCTGCCGGGGAGGGTGCCCGCGGTTTCCGGGAAGGAGGCGGGGTAGCGGTGCAGCAGAGGCCTCGATCCTTGAGACGAGGCCCGGCGGGGTTGGGGGGGGGGGAGGCGCAAGTTGGACTCACCCAGCACGAAGTAGGGCAGCTCGGTGTTCTCCAGGTCGTCGACCACCACCATCTCGCCGGGGAAGTCGTTGCGCACCGAGAAGAGGAGCTTGGGCTCGGAGGCCGAGGGGCTGTGCATGATGCTCAGGTCGTTCTCCCGCAGGAAAGGCAGCGCCGACACCGTGATGCTCTTCAGCTTGCATTCCATCTCCTTGGAAGGGTCCCCCTCCGCTTCGGCCGGCCCGGAGGCGGCCCCGGCGGCCGCGGCGGCCGTCGCCAGGGTGGCCGGGAGGCCGCCGCAGCAAGCCGCCAGCAGGATGCACCAGGCAGGCAAAGCCATCTTGAGCCCGAGCCGCCTTTTGCCTGGCAGGCGCCGAGGAACTGGCCGAGGGGGCGGGGAGGGAGAGCCGGGAGGGAGGGAGGCAGCCAGACGGGTTTCTGCTGTCACACTAAATTAGAAATAGTTTCCCAGATAGTTCTCCTCCCCCTGCTCGCTCCCTCCCTCGCTCCCACGCGCGCACCGAGCCTGCCTGCTCTTCGCCGCCTGCCAGGCGTCGGTACCAGGCGAGCGGCGCTGGCGTTGGGCGGGATTATTCCGAAGGAAGGCCCGTTGGACTGGGGGGGGGGAGGACTTCTGATTCCCCCTCGGAAGGGAGTTCAGGACGGCTGCCCGTTTGGAAATGCGCTGCAGGCCCTTTCCCGCTCCCGAAAGCTGGGGGGCTGGGGAGCAGTGTTCCCTCTAAGCTGAGTTAGTGTGAGCTAGCTCACAGTTTTTTAGCCTCCAGCTCACACATTTTTGTCTCAGCTCAGGAAGGATGGCCCCAGAGCAAACTATGCAGTAGCCAAATCAATCGCTCACAACTTTAATGCTAGTAGCTCACAAAGTAGAATTTTTGCTCACAAGACTCCACAGCTTAGAGGGAACATTGCGGAGTAGGCAGAAAAGGCCCTGCTGGGGAGCACCGAAGGGACTGTGTAGCAGTAATCCAGCATCCTGTTGGTATCAGTGGTGCGCGGATAGCCTCCCGGCCTGGGAAGCCCCACGAGCAAAGTGTGGAGTGGAGACAAAGGTACACTGCCTCTGAAGGTGAAGGTTCCACTGAACTATTCTCCAGGAATGTGTCTTTCATTGCCAGGCGCCAGCTATGCCAAGTGCCCTTTATAATACCAAGAAGTGCATTTTCCACCTCTAGCCTTATAGTCCTATGCGGAAACATTTAGAGTGGCTTTGAAGCAAACAATTCCAGCTGGATAGCCGTGTTCCTCCCTAGCAGCAAAATCACGCAGTTGTCCAGTGATGCCTTAAAAACTACTCCCACCTCTCTCCCCAGTGGGAGCTTAAAGCAGCTTACATCATTCTCCTCTCCTCTGTTTTATCCTCACAACAACCCTGTGAGGTAGGTAAAGGCTGAGAGGGGGTGTGACTGGCTCAAGGTCACCCAACAAGCTTCCATGGCACAAATGGGGATTTGAACCTGGGTTTCCCGGATCCTAGTCTAACCCTTTAACCACTACACCATGCTGGCAAAATTGATTCCACCATCAGCTTTCATGAATCCAAGCTCACTTCATCATGTACATGGCATGTTCACCCAGTACACTCCATGCATCTGGTGACGTGAGGTCTGACTCATGGGAGATTTATGCTGGAATAAATGTTGTTAGTCTTTAAAGTGCCACTGGATTCTTGATTAATCTTGAAGCAATAAAGCTGCAGTGACTTGAAAGGTGGGGAAAGAGGCTCCGCATCTGTTTAACGGCGTGTTTTGATCAGGCTGAGAGTTGGGAAATGCCGATTCTTTTGAAGGGGTTGCATTCTTTTCTTATTTTTTTAATGGGAAATATTGATTCACTAGCAAAGACCTGAGATCTTGGACAGCTCCCCAGTCAGAGAAGCAACACCAGACTAGAATGAGCCAGTGGTCTGACTTCATATGTTTTTATACCTATTTATACTCCAGCCTGGACCTTTAAGGTGCTCTCAAGGAAGCAAACATCAACTGAAATGTTTTCATAATTCTTTTTTAAAAAAAAAAAACGTAAATAGTAGCATTGATATTCCACTTTCCCTTCATGGAGATCAGGGTAGCATACATGGTTTCCCCCTAGTCTTCATTTTATAATCAGTTTGAACTGAGTGACAGTCAGTGGCCCAAGACCACCTGGTCAGCTTCGTGGCTGAATCGGGCCTAACTACACATTACAAAGTCCTCGGGTTGCATATTTCAGTCAGACCTGCATTGCATGTTCCCTACTGGAAACACAGTTCCCAGGTATGTGTATGTGTGTGCATGTGTTAAGTAACATCAAGTCACAGCCAACGTAGGGGAGCTATGTAGGGCAGGGGGGTCCTCAACCTTTCTGAGGCAGTGTTGTGGGTGCAGGTAAGCAGCTGGCTCTGCCCCCGGATCGCTGCTTCCCTTCAGTCACACAGTGAAGGTGCTTGTGTGGTGGTGGCTGAGCCGCTGACGAAGCAATACTTTAAAAAAGGTAAAAGGTAAAGGTTCCCTTGCTCGAAATCCAGTCGAGTCCGACTCTAGGGTTGCGGTGCTCATCTACGTTTCAAAGCCGAAGAGCCAGCGTTGTCCGAAGACATTTCCGTGGTCATGTAGCCGGCATGACTAAACACCGAGGCGCACGGAACGCTGTTACCTTCCCACTGAAGTGGTACCTATTTATCTACTTGCAATTTCTTGCTTTCGAACTGCTAGGTTGGCAGGAGATACCGATACAGCTGCAGGGCTTTCTGAATGACACTTCTGTATTAGATCCCTTCCAGTCTGGCTTTTGCCCGGGACACGGGACGGAGACAGCGCTGGCTGCCCTTACTGACAAACTCCGAAGGCACCTGGATCGTGGCAGTTCGGCAGCACTGTTGTTGCCCGACCTGTCAGCTGCGTTAGACATGGTCGACCACCAGTTGCTGACCCACCGCCTCGCCGATGTGGGGATACAGGGGCTCGCCTTGCAATGGCTTGTCTCCTTTCTCCAGGGTCGGGGACAAAGGGTGGTGCTAGGGGAACAGCAGTCCAAGAGACACCCCCTTGAATGCGGGGTGCCCTAGGGGGCGGTGCTTTCCCCCATGTTGTTTGACATCTACATGCGCCCCCTTGCCCAGGTTGCCCGGAGGTATGGGTTGGGCTGTCATCAGTACACTGATGACACTCAGCTCTATCTGATGTTGGACGGCCAGTCGGACTCCAGACCGGAAGATCTGGAACGGGTGTTACAGGCCGTGGCTGGTTGGCTTAGGCTGAGCCGACTGAAGCTAAACCCGGCGAAGACGGAGGTCCTGTGCTTGAGTCGTGGCGGTATGGGGTTGGGGATCCTGCTCCCGGCCTTCGATGGGGCGCCGCTCGTGCCAGAGTTGGAGGTTAGAAGCTTAAGAGTGCTCCTGGATCCCTCCTTAACAAAGGAGGCCCAGGTAGCAGCCACTGCTAAGTCGGCCTTCTATCATCTTCGGCTGATTCGGCAGTTGGTTCCCTTCCTCGACCTTGGCAACCTGTCTACAGTGATCCACACAATGGTCACCTTGAGATTAGACTACTGTAATGCTCTCTACATCGGGCTGCCCTTGTCGCAAATCTTGAAGCTGCAGCTAGTGCAGAACGCAGCAGCCAGGCTGCTGATGGGCCTCCCGCGTTGGGAGCACATCCAGCCTGTGCTTAGGTCACTCCACTGGCTGCACATAGCATACCAAATTCGCTTCAAGGTGCTGGTACTTACCTTTAAAGCCTTATATGGCCAGGGTCCAGCATACCTGAGGGACGGCCTTTCCCTATACATACCCCAGAGAGCACTACAGTTGGGGTCACAACATCGGCTAACTATTCCGGGCCCTAAAGATGCCAGGCTCGCTGCCACTAGGGCCAGGGCCTTTTCAGTGGCGGCTCCTTACTGGTGGAATGAGCTCCCGGAAGAGATTAGGGCCCTGTGGGACCTTTTGCAGTTCCGCAGGGCCTGCAAGATGGAGCTCTTCCACCAGGCTTTCAAGTAGGAGCCACCCACCATTACCACCAACGATACTACTCGAACATCTGTATAAGGCTGGCCCTAATGCGGAGTTAGAGCTATACCTACATCGGAAGATCGCTGAATTGGGAACCTGGATGGTGGATTTAGAGCGCGCCATCTAATTTAATGGATTATTAATACTGCGAGCACTTTAAATGTTATGAATGTTTTAATTGTTTTAAACTGTTTCAAAAAGTTTTATGTAGACCAGGTACATTGTACCGACCATTGTAAGCCGCCCTAAGCCTGTCCACAGGGAGGGCGGGGTATAAATACAAATAATAAATAAATAAATACATCCAATTGAATCTCCAGTGGCCAGTAAGAAGCCTTGCTGGGCAAATGCCTCACTTGGCCCCGCTCACTTTCTAAAAACATGTGGTGGGCACCAGGAAGGGTGTCAGCGAGGGCCAGGGTATTGAGGACCCCTGACCTAGGGTTTTCAAGGCAAGATGTGGTTTGCCATTGCCTTCCTCTCCCTAGCAGGGGCTCGATTCAGACAGGACCAAGATGCACAGAGAAAGGGTTGTCTCAGATCAAACACTGTGCAAAACTGTGGTTCAATCCAGCTAGCTATCGTTCAGAATCTTGGTCTGCAGGCAGGCCATTTTACTAACTGTGGTCTTTCAGGACGAATGAATGCAGAAATCCTGGGTCAGTCCTAGTTTAATTCTGGGTTGATTCCTGGCAGTGCTCTCTGAGCTTACAGAGAAAGGGGGATGCGACCAGTGTTTGTCAAATCAAACCAAAATTTAAGTGATGGTCTGTGATCTGAATACAGATTTTACAGATCAACCACAGTTAGCATGAATTGTGGTTTTGTGCAACCTCTAAACGGCGCCATTGTTTTCGTGTAAAAATATAGATGCGTATTGCAAACTGGGCATTTTTCATGTATTTAAAAAAACTTCCTTTTAACATATTAATGGGTTTTCAAAGTGTCTTACAGATATTTTAGAAATACATGCAAAATAATTATATGGCAGAATACAAAATTCAGATCTCCCAGTTTGGGTGGAACAGGTTTCCTATATTATTGATCCATGGGATTCACTCTGCCCCGTGTTCAGCTCCAACAGCTGCCTGGTTAATAGGGAGGACTTCTAAGATTAATTTTGGCATTTCAGTTCACATCTTTATTCCTTATCATTTACTGCTCTGCACCAGCACCTATGTGCATTGATTAAATCACAGCACTAAAACAGGGATCTTGATATGATTGTGCAATCACATTAACATTCCTTTTTGTACAATAGCGATCGGGGGGGGGGAGAGAACAACACAAAATTCCAACTGCAGCAAAGTGGATCTGTGCAGCATTCTGAACAAAGTCCTGCCAAAAGTGGCAGATACCGAACACACAGCGGCCCCTCTAGCAACAAGGTTATATAATTTGGTGCCCCCCAAATCCAGAGTACAAGTCTGATAATGGACAGTTTAGTAGGTATCTACATGGGACAGGGTAACACTGAGCATTCGTTTGGACCCATTGTTTCTTTGGAACGGCCATAGGAATGCAAACTATATATTTCCAGGAGGAACCAATGCATTCCAACAAGGCTACCCAATATTTGGAATAGCCTGCCAGACATGATACAGAAAGCTTCTGAACTCCAGAGAAGATGCATAGCAGAATTATTTTGATGTACCTGTAGTGGAAGTAACTAAGGAATGTCTCTGGCAGCTGGCAGGGACAATGTTTGAACCTGACGTATTTTAATTTATATGTCTTAACTGTGTTTTATAGGATCATAGAGTTGGAAGGGATCTCCAGGGTCGTCTAGTCCAACCCCCTGCACTATGCAGGAAATTCACAAATACCTCCCCCCTCTACACCACCAGTGACCGCAGTTCCACACCCAGAAGATGACAAAAAACTTCCAGGATCTCCAGCCAAACTGGCCTGGAGAAAAATTGCTTCCTGACCCCAAAGTGGCAATTGGCATTTTCCTAGTTATGTAAGAAAGGGCAACAAGAACTGAGGCAACCCTTCCTGCCCTCCCTTTCATGATCTGCCTAAGTTCAGAGAATCAGCATTGCTGTCAGATGGCCATCTAGCCTCTGTTTGAAAACCTCCAAAGAAGGCGAGCACACCACCTCCTGAGGAACCCTGTTCTACTGAGGAACCGCTTTGTCAGGAAGTTCTTCCTAATGTTTAGCCGAAAACTCTTCTGCTTTAATTTCAGCCCATTGGTTCTGGTCCAACCTTCTGGGGCAACAGAAAACTGCTCCATCCCATCCTCTAGATGACAGCCCTTCAAGTACTTGGAGATGGTTATTATATCAGCTGTCAGTCGTCTTCTCTCCAGGCTAAACATACCCAACTCCTTCAACCTCCTTCGACATAAAGGTGTAATGTTTAAGTTTTTGTAAGCCGCTTTGGCCATTGTGGAAAGGTGAGATACAATTTTTTAAATAAAACCCACCTATCACATTTGAGCTTCTTTTTTTCTTCCCTTCTACGGAGCTGACAATGGCATAGATGGTTCTCCTCTCCTCCATTTTGTGTCCAGAACAACAGTAAGAGGCAGGGTAGGCTGAGAGAGAGTGACTGGTCCGAAGTCATCCCAGAGAGTATGTAGCTGTTCCTGGGAATCCTCCTTCCACTTTCCTAAAGTGGGAAGTGGCTGAGATTCTAGGAACTACCCTAGTAGTACGACTTCAGGCCATGAACACTGGTGGTTCCCAGGGTTCCTGGATGTATTAGAAGTCAAAAAGAGCACAGAGGTCAGAAAGGATTTTAGCTTCTTATCAGGAAAAGAAACCTTTGTTTGGGTATGAAGAATCCTTGGCCAATATTATTCAAGTTAGGTTAAGTAAACACTTAAGATACTAAGAGCCAGTTTGGTGTAGTGGTTAAGTGCACGGACTCTAATCTGGGAGAACCGGGTTTGATTCCCCACTCCTCCACTTGCACCTGGCTGGATGACCTTGGGCTGTTAAGAGCTGTTCTTGAAAAACATCTGTTTCTGTCAGAGCTCTTTCTCCCCTGCCTACCTCACAGGGTGTCTGTTGTGGGGAGGGGAAGGGAAAGGAGTTTGTTAGCCGCTCTGAGACACCTTTGGGGAGTGAAGAGTGGGGTATAAATCCAATCTCCTCCTCTATGTAGGCACACCTTTCTCCACATTTGACCAATAAGTGGACTATTATTCAAATAATGTATTGTTCTTTGTAACGACCAATTATGCTTTTTGAATGTTAACTTCATGACTATGTCATTTCACGTATAAAATTTCATGTACTTCCTGATGGTGTTCAGAAAGCAGTCAATTTTTGATAGGCTGGTTTGGCCTAACTGTTTTCAGGTGTCTTGATTGCAATTAGAACACTAAGACCTTCCTCCTCATTTTGACTTCATTTTTTTGACTGGGAATGCTAATTCAGAATGGGTCCCGTTTGAAATCAGACAGCAGCATGGTGTAGGCTTAGGGTGTTGGAGTAGGGTCTGGGAAACACAGTTTTGAGTCCCCAGTCTGTCATGGAAGGCTGCTGGGTTACCTGGGCCAGTCACTCTCTCAGTTGGCCAGATGTACCTCACAGATGTATCGTGAGGATAAAATGGAGGAGGGGAAATTATGTTGTAAACTGCTTTGGGCCCCATTGGGAAAATACTTGGGCCACGCCAGGGTTTAAAGACGTGGACACTGAATGGATGTCTTCCAGATGAATCCACTTTAATTAGACGATCCATGATTGATTCCAGTGGGGACTACTGTACGTCACAAAGTGTACTATTATTAGCAGGGAGCTAGAAGAAATTGTGGCTCTTTGATTTACCTGTGCAGTACATCTATTTGCAAGCAGATTTATCTCATTCACACTTTCCGTTTTTAGGTATGAGATGGATCGACTCAGTCGAGGAAGCCATGGTCCTCAGTTTGCAAGACCGGAGCAAGGCTGTTAATGATAGAGCATTTTGGAGGTCATTAATTCATAGGGCCGCCATAAATTGGAACTGACTTGACAACACTTAACACACACACTTTGAAAAACAAAACCTTACATCTAAAGACACTAGATGTGAATTGGCTTGTAGTGCATCAACCCAGTAACCCAAGAACATGCACACCTGTACACAAGTATTGTCCACTTTTGCCTAAGGTGAAATTTATGCCAAATTTCCCTGAAATTAGTCACCTTTCCCAAGGAGGTTTTATACATCTCTCACACGCTGCCATTTGTAGCCTTCTTTGGATCCATGCATATTGGGATCCTTTCCACCACATGTCTTCAGAGCAAGCTCTACCTGTGATGCTCCCAATATGTACCATCATCATTTTGTGTGAAGAAGGCAATGTGTGGATTTTCTATGTACATAGCTTCAGTACCCGCTGCACAAGACTGTGACAAGCCAGGGGGCCACTTGTGCATGTCAAAGTTGCATGTGCACAGAAAACTGTGCATTTGTTGACTTCACGCAGGTGCATTGGGAGGATCTATGCATAGTTGGGAGGACTCCGGTATGCATGAATGTAACATCTCAAAGGGGTTTGTGTCTTACTTTAAACATCCTTTCTTGTCAAATATATATTTTTATTTTGGAAAAAAGGTACTATATTCTAACCTAGATACAGTACTGGAAAAGGTAATGCGTGATGCGCACTCCCACATTCAGGTTTCAACTCAGATCTTCAGGGCAAAGACTGATGTGTAATTCATGGATATTCACAGATGGAAACTGCCTTGAGTGCACGAGTCTGAGGTAAAACAAGCAGCGTGTAATACTGCAAATGGAAGAAGGTACTGTTCAATAACCCACACTACTTGTCCAGTCACTACAAATGCTTTTAAAGGTATTAAAGGGCTGATCCAACTCCTATTACAGTCAGCAGGGAAATTTCCTATTACCACAACGAGAATCAAAGTGGACCTTGATTTCCTCAGGAGGCTGGAAGCTACCTTAATTTAGCCAGGTGGCTGCAGAATGAATACACTTAGGTAAGTGATACTTAGTGTGTGAAATTAATGCATTAATCAATTAATCTCCTGATGGAGGCTATTAATGCATTCAGCCATAGTTCAAAACTACATTTGGGACATTTTCTGACATTCTGAATGACTCTTCATAATTGCACTGAATTAAAACGTTTGGAGCAATTTTGAGTTTTTCATTTTGTTAATGTGCAGTTCATAATTTGTGACTTTGGTGCAAAAAAAAAAAGGCACTACAATTGGCTCAAGCAGGCTTACAGTTTCTGGATAGATGTTAATGGATATATTAACGGTGGTGTAAAACTCCCACTGATTTGAATGGACTCAAAGCCGCTGAAGGCTCTGTACTGTGTCTAGTTCTGTCTAGTGCACTCTAAGAGAATGGAGACAAATTGGAATGAGTTCAGAGGAGGGCAAGCAGGAGAATGGGGGGGGCCCTGCAAAACTAATCCTATAATAAAAGGTTGAAGGAACCAGATATGTGTAGCCTGGAGAAAAGAAGACTAGGGGGAGACATGACCAAACTCTTCAAATACCTCATAGGCTGTTCCGTGGAAGAGGGCAAAGATTTGTTCTCCACTGCTCCAGGCAAGACGAGATCTAATGGACTTATGTTACAGGAAGGGAGATTTCAGTTGAACATGAAGAGAAGCTTCCTAATGGTGAGATCAGTTGGACAACAAAACTGGTTAACTAGGTGTGTGGTAGAAGAAGAAGAAGAGTTGGGTTTTGTATCCTGCTTTCCTCTACCTTAAGGAGTCTCAGAGTGGCTTACAATCACCTTCCCTTCTTCTCCCCACAACAGGCACCTTGTGAGGTAGTTGGGGCTGAGGGAATTCTGAGAGAACTGTGACTGGCTCAAATCACCCAGCAGGTTTCATGTGGAGGAGGGGTGCGGAATCCGATTAGAGTCCTTAATAAGAAGAGTTGGGTTTTATACCCTGCTTTTCTCTACACTAAGGATTCTCAAAGCGGCTTACAGTCACCTTCCCTTCATCTTCCCACAGCAGGTATCTTGTGAGATACATGGGGCTTGAAACAGAGTTCTGAAAGAACTGTGACAGGCGAAAGGTCACCCAGCACACTTCATGTGGAGGAGTGGGGAATCAAACCCAGTTCTTCAGATTAGAGTCCGCTGCTCTTAACCACTATACCACACAGACTCTTGCCTCACTGGAAGGCTCTCCCTCACTCGGAGGTCTTCAGGCAGAGTCTGGACTGCTATTCATTTGGAGATCCTTTACTTTGGATTTCCTGTCTTGGGAAGGAGATTGGGTGAGATGTGGCATAAGCTTCCCTCCCAACGTTAGGGCTCTGCAGCAGGGTGATGCTGAAGTATTAGGCCTACGTTAGTTCAAAGGAAGCACGTTCAGAACAGAATTATTCAGGAGGATATTTTTGTAAAGGAATTAGAACTGTAGCATAATGGAACAAGCCAAGAAGATAAAAGAATGGGATTGTAGCCTAGTGCAGTGTTCATTGTCTGCATCACCTTGTTTCTACTGCACTGTTTCCATCTTTTGTAACCCACTTTACACTTTGGTATGTCATGCCTTCGACAGGATTTTTGTTTGTTTGCATTGTTTTCCAGTTCTCCCGGGCTATTTTTGGGCAGGAACGCACAGGAACCGAGTTCCGGCTGGCTCCCAAGTTGGCCACGCCCACCGTCTTGGGAAGGAGATTGGGTGAGATGTGCCATGAGCTTCCCTCCCAACGTTAGGGCTCTACAGCAGGGTGATGCTGAAGCATTAGGCCTACGTTCGTTCAAAGGAAGCACGTTCAGAATTTTTCAGGAGGATATTTTTGTAAAGGGATTAGAACTGTAGCATAATGGAACAAAGCAAGAAGATAAAAGCATGGGATTGTAGCCTAGCGCCGGGTTCATTGTCTGCATCACCTTGTTTCTACTGCACTGTTTCCATCTTTTGTAACCCACTTTACACTTTGGTATGTCATGCCTTCGACAGGATTTTTGTTTGTTTGCATTGTTTTCCAGTTCTCTAATCACAGCCAGCTTGGTGTAGTGGTTAAGTGCGGCGTACTCTAATCTGGACAACCGGGTTTGAGTCCCCACTCCTCTATATGCAGAGCCAGCAGGGTGACCTTGGGTAAGTCACTGTTCTTTCAAGAGCAGGTCTTTCAGAGCTCTCTCAGCCCCACCTACCTCACAAGGTATCTGTTGCTGGGAGGAAGGGAAGGAGAGTGTAAGCTGCTCTGAGACTCTGAGTGAAGGGCAGTGTATAAATCCAGTCTCCTCTTCTTCATTTACTGGATGTCATTTCAAAAATTCAATCAGACTGTAGTACAGGTTACGATGGGGGGGGGCGGGGTTTGAGATTTGCTGGCAGCCATGTTGTGAAAAAAGTGCAGGGGCCTTTCCGAGCACTGTTAGTACCATAGAATGACAGCTGAGCTGATGGTATCAACACAGCAAGAGCCGTTTCTGTGGAGAGGGTGTTGTGCCTTACCTTTCCTTTCCTGTAAAGGTCAAGTCATTTGACCTAAGGTCTCAAGTCATGCCACACTAAATCATTTTTATTTTTCCCTTTATTGATAGTAGTAGTAGTTTTTGTTCAGTCGCACAGTCGAGTCCGACTCTTCGCGACCCCATGGTAATATATATATTTTAATTCTACTTTATTTCTAAATTTGAGATTAACCCTATAAATTTTCAATAAACCCCTCATAAAAAGTTGATATTTTCTTTCTACATAATCATCGCCAAGAAGACTTTTGCCATGGCTAAAGTAGTCCTCGGATCTTCATCCTTTAATGAAAATAGTACAGTCTTAGTTCTGTCAACAGACACTAAATTCCTCAGGATTGGATCGAGCCATTTTAATCATAAGTGGGGGGGCATGAAACTTGCAGGGGGGAATCCCATACCCCCCCATTGCTAAGCGGGCAGGATTCCAGGCCCCAATTATTCATGAATTCAACCAAAAACACTGAGGAGAGTTTGAACACTCTGAACCCCAAATTTAGGTCTGGACCACCATATTTCATATGCCCCCAAATTCAGGGGACTCCCCCCTTCTAGGGGCATATGCTGTTTCCTGGTCCAAAGTGTGGTTTTTGTGCCAGCTGCTCCAAAGTGGGGTGCCCCAGGACAATTGCACAGGCAGGCACTGGGGCTGATCTTTGGACCACCCCAAATGACACATCCCTACATTCCAGAGACTGTCCCCTGGCAAGAGGACATGCAGTGGTGCCTGGTCCAAACACTAGTACTGGAGCCACGAGCTTCTATTTGGAGTGCCTCCAAGAGGCCTGTATTTCAAAGAAAATTTGAATAAGGAACTGCAGGATTACATGCCCTCTGCAGCCCAAAATAAGGCTTGGACACACATACACTCCCACATTCAGGGGACTCTACCCTTCTAGGGAACAATGTGCTGGTTCCTGGTCCAAAGAGTGGTTCTCGTGCCAGCTGCTCCAAAGCAGGGTGCCCCCAAAGCAATCACACAAGTAGACACTGGGGCCAGGCTTCACCCCAAAACAATCTTTGGACCACCCCCAAGTGACACATCCCCACAGTCAGGAGATTGTCCCCTGCAAGACGCCATACAGTGGTGCCCGGTCCAAACATCGGTTCTGAAAAGTACTGAGACTTACCAGTGATTTCAGCTCTCATACTTTATTTCAGCTCAGAACAAGACAAACTAACCAGCTCGCAGGCTGGTTTATATGTGCAACCCAAAACACACCCACACACAAGTGATTGGCTATTTACAGTGGCCGAGAGTTCCATAGGCTCTCGGCTGGGAGCCTA
>NW_015175374.1:168047-212303 GCF_001447785.1 Gekko japonicus
GTCTGGGATGGATACATTCAGGGCTTTTTTTGTAGAAAAAGCCCAACAGGAACTCATTAGTATAATAGGCCACATCCAATAGCATACTCATTAGCATATTAGGCCACACCCTCACAGCACAGCTCATTAGCATATTAGGCCACACCCCCATGTTACCAGAAGTGTGCTCATCCAGCCACACCCACCTTTTGCTTCTTATTCTGTTTACTTTGTTTATTGTCAAATCCCAGGGCTTTTTTGGTAGCAGGAACTTCTTTGCATGTTAGGCCATACACCCCTAATGTAGCCAATCCTAATGAGTTTCTGCTGTTGGGTGTGGCCTGTTATGTTAATTAGTTCCTTCTGGGCGTGGCCAACTCGGGAGCCAGCCGGAACTTCATTCCTGTGCGTTCCTGCCCCAAAATAGCCTTGGATACATTACAGGTTCTGGCACCACAAGCTTCTGTTTGGGTTGCCTCTGAGATGCCTGTATTTCAAGATATTTGAATCAGGAGCTACAATGACTCCATGCCCTCTGCACCCCAAAATAAGGCTTGGGCCGCCACACATCATACACCCCCAGGTTCAGGGGACTCTCCCCTTCAAGAGGATATAGGCTGTTTCCTGGTCCAAAGCATAGTTCTTGTGCCAGCTGCTCCAGAGCAGGGTGCCCCAGGACAATTGCACAGACAGACCCTAGGGCTTTCAAACCCAGGACAATTGCACAGACAGACCCTAGAGCCAGGCTTTCATAGTCTGCTCAATGTGTTTGGTTTAATTCATGAATAAGTCACAAATATGGAATGAATAAGGAACTGGGAACCAGCTTCAGCCTCCCGAGCCCAGCAGTCAACGTCCACCATCACCACCCTTGGCCCAGCAACAGCGGCTGGCATCCACCGCAGCAGCGCTTGAACCCAGAGCAGCTGCTAGCATGCGCCATCACCATGCTCAGGTTGGCAGTGGCTGCAGGGTCTGCAGCAGCTGCTGGTGTCTGCTCCCACTGGGTCCAGAGCAGCAGCCAGCATCTAATAGTAGACATCTAATAGTAGACAGATACTATGGGCAAAACGAGATCATACGATCCAGTGTTTCAAGTTCTGTCCATTGACATCTGCAATATCTTTTCTGGAATGTAATCCTCATATAGCGGCCCCTCAGAATGGCTGATGGGAATGTATTCATTCTGGCTAGGAAAAAAGGTTCAGCTATAGACAGGAATTGTTAGAAACTTCAAATAGGCTGGCAGGGCAGATGGAGGTCGGAGACCAAATGAAAATAACGAACAAACCTGTGGCTCTGGAGGATGTACTTATCCTATCTAACTACTCATCTCTTTTTCAGAAAGGGGATAGCTGCAACTTTCCCCAGTTCCTGCAGGGCTTCAGTTTCTATTCCTAACATTCTTATTTTTGCATCAATTAGTCGGAACCATTTACTCCAATCATGGTCTTGCTTTATTCTTGCTAATAGCCCAAAGTCCTCTGTAGAAAAGAGAACCTTCATTCTCATATTCATAGCTTGGAGCCAGACACAGGCCCCCAACGATGCCAATTTATTTATTTATTTGTTTGTTTCACTTTTACCCCACCCTTCCCGCTAGGCAGGCTCAGGGCGGCTTCCAAGAACTGACAAGCAGTATACATTCACAGTGGAGCTGCGGTGGCTCAAGTGGTTAAGACGCTGAACTGCGGGCTGTGGAAGGTCGGTAGTTCAGCAGTTCGAGACCCGAGTGTGCCGCATGACGGAGTGAGCTCCCATCTCTAGTTCCAGCTCCTGCCAACCTAGCAGTTCGAAAGCAAGAAATTGCAAGTAGATAAATAGGTACCACTTCGGTGGGAAGGTAACAGCGTTCCGTGCGCCTTGGTGTTTAGTCATGCCGGCCACATGACCACGGAAACGTCTTCGGACAGCGCTGGCTCTTCGCCTTTGAAACGGAGATGAGCACCGCAACCCTAGAGTCGGATTCGACTGGCTTTCGAGCAAGGGAACCTTTACCTTTATACATTCACAATAAAATATAAAACATCAATTAAAACACAACCAATCAATATAAAACATTCATTAGATGGCGATAGAACTAAAGTGCAATTTAATGCAAGATCTTCCCTCAAAGCAGTACCAGAAATGCAGTTTGGCGCCCCCAGCATCCTTTTTACAAAGTGGGTGGATGGTGCTGTTAAACGGTGGCACCAGCAGTCCAGAGTCCTGGGAGAAAGAAAAGGGTTTTAATTGTTAACTCTTATTGTGCCGTTTTTAAAAAAATTATATTTCACTGTGTAAGCTCCCCTTGATCATGTACTCTGGAGAGGCAGCACAGAAATTTACTGAGAATATAAATATGGCAAGAGTCATCAGCATTGGCAGTGTTTTATTTCTAACAGTTGTGTTATTACATTAAAATTTCTGATCCGATTAATGTTTTTTTAATTATAAGTTCACATAGATCTTATTTCTTCCTTCTTTCTAAAATAGCAAATGACATGACATTCGAACGTATCTATTTATAATCACAAAATTGGATACACGCTATCTTTTTTTAAAGAACGATTTCTGTTTTCTTTTAAAATCTTATTTTCCTTGACACATATGTAGGTGGCTATTTTTTGACGCCAAAGCATATCCCCATACTTTGTTTAATCATTATTTAATAACTGGAATCTTACCAACATCGTGTCTATGCAGTCCTAACATCTGTCACAGTGTATATGAAGCCAATTCTTTGTCTTTATGATGGATGCATCTTTGATAAACGACAAGGTCCACCTTGTCATTTTATTCCATATGATTTTCGCTTTTTTCCCCTGTGTTTCGACTGGGAAAAGAGATGTCCTTTTTCTCCTTCTGACATTGCTAACGTTTAGAACTGTCATTCTTGTTTATTTTGCTTAACGTATGGAGAGTAATACAAGGGAAGGTCCCACAATATTTGCCGAGGAAGGGAATCACATCTCCACCCCTTCCCCCAAGTTCTCCCTTCTCCTACCCTCTCCCCCCCCCCAGCTCAAGAGGCACTTCCATCTTTCCCCACTCCCCAGTGGCTACTTTCCTTTCCGGTCCTCTTGTTGGCCAGGCCTCCAGTCAGCTAAGCACCGGTGGAAACAGTGGAGCGAGTTGAAGCGGAAAAGCACAACTCCTGTACCTTTTGCTTCTAAGCTTCTTATTGTTGTCCCACCCACTGATGGGGCAGGGATTGATGAGAAAGCCTTTCCCAATATTCTCATCAGGCTTTGAAGCAGAAAGTGCCTCACCCCTCTTCCATGTTCTCTGATGCCCAGCTGAATGGTGGCTCCAAATGTTGCCATCTTCCCTCTCCCCCACCCATGCTCCTGCCTTGTCCTGCCTTGTCTGCCTCCCCGCCCAGAAACCCTCCTCCCATTCCTGTCCGTGTCCTCTTTCTGTCGCTGCTTTCTCCTCTCAGAACACCAACTGTGACCTTGCAAGATTTCACTCAGGATTTCTTAACTGGAGTTAAACCTATTTTGGGGTAGAATAAAGTTTGAGTCCAGTGGCACAAAGCTTTATTCAAGGTATAATCTTTCATGTGCATGCACTCTTCTTCAGGTACAATAAAATGGAAGTTACCAGTCCATACGTATCGGTAGAGGGTGAGAGCAGTAAATCAGCATACAGCATAATGAAGGTGTTTAACAGATTCAAGGACCAAACAGGAATGACAAGTTTGGTTTATATGGTTACCATTTGTTTGAGTTTTATTCCAGGTTTATATGGTTACCATTTGAATTTTATTCCAGGGGAGAACATAGTGTGGAAAATAAATATGTCAAAATTGGAGATTGAGGGGCAGATGTATCCTTACTTGTGGAATGCTGAGAGTAATTAACTGAGACCCTGCCATTACGCTCCATCCATCTCCTCTCAAGCATGGAGGCGACCTTACAGCATCTTCTTTGAAGTGGGTGACAGCAGTCATGAAATTAAAAGACGCCTGCTCCTTGGGAGGAAAGCGATGGCGAACCTAAACAGCATGATAAAAAGTAGAGACATCACCCTGCCAACAAAAGTCCGCATGGTCAAAGCAATGGTATTCCCAGTAGTCATGTATGGCTGTGAGAGTTGGACTATAAGGAAGGCCGAGCGCCGAAGAATAGATTCTTTTGAACTATGGTGCTGGAGGAGACTCTTGAGAGTCCCTTGGACTGCAAGAAGAACAAATCAGTCAATCCTCAAAGAAATCAACCCTGACTGTTCCCTGGAAGGCCAGATAATGAAACTGAAGCTCCAATACTTTGGCCACCAAATGAGAAGGGAGCACTCACTGGAGAAGACCCTGATGCTGGGAAAGATTGAAGGTCAAAGAAGACGGGGACGGCAAAGGATGAGATGGTTAGACAGTGTCATAGATGCAACGAACATGAAGTTGAGCAAACTTCAGAGGACGGCGGAAGACCGGAAGGCCTGGCGTGATCTGGTCCATGGGGTCGCAAAGAGTCAGACTCGACTGTGCGACTGAACAACAAATTTGAGTTGTCTCATCCAGTCCTGTAATCATATAGTCAGTTCATTTGCTTCATTACTTTATCCGTTCAAGTTGCTTGGTTGTTTTATTAGTTAACTGTTTTGTATACATTTAATTTTGATTTCAAAAGATAGGGAATTCCTCTCCCTCCTCTTATTTTGGTCCGTGAAGGAAGGAGCTCATATCCAAACAAGGAAAATCTTTTGATTTAATTTGGTTTTTGCCCAACACACCTTTTTTTAAGTCGGCGATCCTAATCCTCTTTCCTTACCCAGCATTCCTCCCCATCCTCATGTCCTTTCTTGAAACCTCCATCCAATTGAGTTAAGTAAAACAAAGTCTTATGACTATGTCATATTTCCTTCGTGGGGGGGGGAGTTGTTAGCAGTCAGACCCCACCTCCCGCAGAAGGAGCAGTTTTGCTAAACAAAACACCCTTCATTTTAATATCACCCCAAAATGATATTTGCAGGGCACTGCCTGGCCTAGAAACGACAGCCTGAACACCTAAAATGATTGCTGCCAAGCAAAAGCCTGGGGAACCTGTTTTTGGAAGGTGAACCATAATCGCTGACTTCCTCCCCACTTCAAAGAAAGATGTGTTATCAAGATAATGGGGTTCCCAAGAGAGACATCTACATTACTTTGAACTAACTTCACCCGCATCCAACCATGTGTTCCTCACCTGCTTTCCTTAATTTATGGAATGTTTAACACTATTCACCAAAATGCTAAATATCCCATCCTGTAATCAAAGGGTCACGGAGAGCCATAAACCGTCATAGCATATCTCCAGGAGAACCATACAGATTCTCTCAAGTGATATTGTTCGTCCTCTGAACGGAGCATCAAAGCATTGTTTTGGGGAATAACACCTCAGCATAGCCCTAGGAAGCATTTTCGGGTATAAATATAGGTCCATATCAATATTTAATTCAACTAAGCCATGTGTTCACATGTGAGATTTCCTCCCATCCTCATTGGGTGAAATGCGGGCTGTTTCAAAGCCTTCTCCGTGGACTTTGCTTGCCTAGATTGGTAAATATAATCTCTCTCTCTCTCTCTCTTCCCACACTACTCCCTTTATTTCCTTTTAGCTAGCTTGTATGCTTCTCAGTAGGAGCTGTGGTGGCTCAAGTGGTTAAGACGCTGAACTGCAGGCTGTGGAGGGTTGGTAGTTCAGCAGTTTGAGACCTGGGTGCCGCATGACGGAGTGAGCTCCTGTCTCTAGTTCCAGCTCTTGCCAACCTAGCAGTTCGAAAGCAAGAAATTGCAAGTAGATAAATAAGGACCACTTCGGTGGGAAGGTAACAGCATTCTGTGCGCCTTGGTGTTTAGTCATGCTGGCCACATGACCACGGAAACGTCTACGGACAGCGCTGGCTCTTCGGCTTTGAAATGGAGATGAGCACCGCAACCCTAGAGTCGGATTCGCCTGGCTTTCGAGCAAGGGAACCTTTACCTTTAACTTGGTGTACACAACTTACTTTTCATCTTGCAAACATTGGAGGCTGTGCGCTCAGTTTCTTGAGCGCTTTGTGTACACCTCCAACTATTAAGGAAACGATAATGAATGAATGAATGAATGAATTGTTGTCAGACTATTCCCTAGCAGGTAAGACAGCTGTACCCCCTTCCATAACAGGAGGACAGGACATCCCTTGGCGATCCCCCACTATTTATACCCCACTTTCCCAGATTGCAGCTTTTTCAGCGAGTAGCCCTTTACATTATTAGTTTCCTTGTGAGCAAGTAGCCCTTTACATTATTAGTTTCCTTGTGAGGACTGAGTAATGGAAGCTTAAAGTGTTCTCTATTACTCTACAAATAGATAAACTGAGCACAGAGGAGCTGGCAGGTACCCAGAGAACTAATGCCAGTCTGTGCTGAAACAGGTATATCAGAGTCCATCCAGTCTCCCCCCCCTTTTTTTGGCTTGTCTTCTGCAAAACTCCATTCTCTTTTGCTGACTCAAGACTGTTTCTCTCCAGTCCTTCACCAAGCAAGGTGGGGTGTGTCAAACAGCTTGTATCTACAAGCTATCAAGAAGAAGAAGAGATTGGATTTATACCCTGCCCTTCGCTACCCAAAGGAGTCTCAGAGCAGCTTACAATCCCATTTCCCTTCCTCTCCCTGAAACAGACACCCTGTGAGGTAGGTGGGGCTGAGAGAGCTCTGAGAAAACTGCTCTTGAGAGAACAGCTCTGAGAGAACTTGTGGCTGACCCAAGGTCACACCAGCAGCTGCATGTGGAGGAGTGGGGACTCAAACCAGCTTCTGCCAGATTACAGTCCACGCTCCTAACCACTAACCACACCATCAGCGCTTCTGTAAGCAAACCATTGGCCACTGGAGAAACGTCTTTGCCATTCCCCTCAAGGGAAAGTCACTGGACAAAGCACAATGGCATACCAGTGAACAATGTTTTAAGACTGGGTCCTTCTTGGAATGGAAAATATTTTATAATCCCCTGAACATATTTTCATTTCAAGGAAGGGACTGCAAAAAAATAAAATAAAAAAAAATCTGCAATAGTATTTCCCCCCCAGTTACAAGCAATTGTTTTTCCAGGGTACTGCCAATTGGAAGCCTGATCAATTTTTAACGTACAAAAATTAGTTGGTAGTTTGCACACACCTGCCACTACTCTCGCCTGCCAATTATTGTCCTTTTACAACCAAATGCTGCCTTAGGAAAAAAATGCTTCTCTCCCTCGTTGCTATGTGAATACACAGTTATAAGGAAAATGATAGCTGTCAACACGGTAAAATGTCACAATATGGCTATATCTATTCACGTTTCCCCATCTTGCAAACCCCCTGACTTCCCTAGTACTGCAAGAGGTGCAACGTCTCCTAAGAACATAAGAGAAGCCAATGTTGGATCAGGCCAATGGCCCATCCAGTCCAACACTCTGTCACACAGTGGCCAAAAATACCAGGTGACATCAGGAGGTCCAGCAGTGGGGACCTCAGCAGCTGCCCTAGTGGGGACAGGACACTAGAAGCTCTCCCACTGTTGCCCCCCCATGCACCAAGAATACAGAGCGTCACTTGCCCCAGACCAAGAGTTCCTATCTCATATGCTTGGTTTCCCTGATCTATATAGGGGAAAGGAAGCCTAAATGTTTTATCATCATCTAGATAAGCGTTTCCAATGAATCCCCAGGGAGTATTGATGATAGCCCTGATACTCTCTGAAATTAGTAGAACCAGACCACCAGTATGAACCACACCACCACTGTAACCCACTTCTCATTCATTCATTTCCTTCATTTGTAGTCCACCTTTATCTTTGAGACTCAGGAGGACAGATTACAAAATGTAGAAGGTAGTTCAATCAGACAGCACAAGACACCCACTCACCATGCAATAGTACTAGAGTTACAATAATTAGGACAGGGCTATTTTTGGGCAGGAACGCACAGGAACGGAGTTCTGGCTGGCTTCCAAGTTGGCCACGCCCAGCAGGAACTCATTAGCATAATAGGCCACACCCAACAGCAGAAACTCCTGATCTATATAGGGGAAAGGAAGCCTAACTGTTTTATCATCATCTAGATAAAAGTTTCCAACGAATCCCCAGGGAGTATTAATAGCCCTGATACTCTCTGAAATCAGTAGAACCAGGCCACCAGTATGAACCAGACCACCACTGTAAACCACTTCTCATTCATTCATCTCCTTCATTTGTAGTCCACCTTTCTCTTTGAGACTCAAGACAGATTACAAAATGTAGAAAGTAGTTCCATCAGACAGCACAAGACATCCACTCACCATGCAACAGCACTAGAGTTACAATAATTAGGAAGCAATGCCAACAGAAAACTGTCTAAGGCATGACATACCATATACGGTAAACACTGCGATGAACTACAGTCCTGTGCCCTTTAGAAAAACACCGTCCTGGAGTGTTCCATTGTACTACAATTCTGTTCCCTTTATAAAAATGCCCCCCGTGAACATTCCTGTTTTGCATATTCTGCAGAACGGTACTTACTTTATTTATTCTTTCAATTTCCATACCACCCCTCCCCCACAAAGTGGGGCTTGGAGTGGTTCACATCAATATAAAACAAACCTAATAAATATAGTTAAAACGGTATAAAAATCCAAAGTATAAAAAGCAAACAACTCACAACTGATAGTGGTGGATCCAACATTAAGCCCCAGAAATAAGCTCAACTGGGAAAAGCCAGATGAAAAAGCTCATATAATGAGATACAAACTGGGAACATGATGGGTAACACTAGAGTAAATGGAAAGATACTGACATTATTGATGTAAGGTAAAGATTTGCCTTGCTCAAAAGCTAGTCGAATCCAACTCTAGGGGGCGGTGCTCGTCTCCGTTTCCAAGCCGAAGAGCCAGCACTGTCCAAAGACTTCTCTGTGGTCATGTGGCTGGCATGACTAAATGCCGAGGCGCATGGAATGCTGTTACCTTCCCACCGAAGCGGTATCTATTTATCTACTTGCAATGTCTTGCTTTCGAAGTGCTAGGATGGCAGGAGCTGGGGCCAGGGACGGGAGCTCACTCCGTCATGCGGCACGAGGGCCTCGAACTGCCGACCTACAGACCTTCCAGTCTGCAGCTCAGCATCTTAACCTCTGAGCCACTGCACAGTTAAGATTGCAATATTACTTGTAAAGCACAACATATGTGCTATATGTGTTACATGTTACAATAAATTCAATATAGGATACATACAACACGTCGTTTTTACACTGTTGCATTGCTTACTCTGATGAAAAAGCACAGCTTTCCAGGCACTGCGGAACCTAGGGCGGTCCCACAGGGCCTGGGTCTCATCTCAGAGGGCATTCAACCAGGATGGGGCTACGATTGGAAAAGCGCTCACCCTGCTGGATGCCAAACGTGACCTGAGGGCCCGGCACCACCAGTAGGCCACAAGATGGCAACTGCAGCTGCTGAGGGAGGTCACAAGGGGCGAGGCGGTCCCTCAGATATGACAGTCCCAGACCATTTAGGGCTTTAAAAGGCAAAGCCAATGAAAAGTACTGGGTTCGCCGCATGGAGGACTCAGACGACAACATACTGTAGCACACGTTTATTGTACTTAACACAGACAAAGACTAGTTCTAACGGCCGACAGGGCCAACTATATACATATCCACCCAGCAACCCCCCATTCCCATTGGAGGGTTTGAATGTCCCGTCAAGGTGGCTATTGGTTGGGGCTGGGGGATCCAGGATCCAAAGTTTCCATTGTTCTAGGATCCAAGCTCTTGCCTGTTCCACGGACCCCTGGTCCACGTACATAACAGCCAACACCTTGAATTTGACCTGGAAACCAATAGGCAGCCAATGCAGCTGCTTTAAGACAGGCTGTATATGTGAAGACCAAGATATTTGGGACAATCTGAAGTCTCTGAAGCACCTTTAAGAAGTGTGGGGCCTCCCTGACGTCCGTAAGCAGGCTGCTCCACAAGGTGGGAACCACAACAGAGCGTGCGTGTGTATGTGTCACAGGTAGTTGCTGGTCTTACCTGTTTACAGAGTGGCACCCTCAGAAGGCTTTACTAAGATGAACAAAACTTGTGGCAGAACAGAGTGGGGGAGAACATTAAGGGCTTTGTAGGTGATAATCAATACCTTGAATTGAACCCAGCAACTGATCAGTAACCAGTGGAGTGACTGCAGAATGGGTAGCTGTAGCTGAAGACGTGAGCAGTGACTCAGGAAAGCCCATACCCTGCCACATATTTTGTTAGTCTTTAAGGTGCTACTGGACTCTTCCTCTTTTCTACTGCTGCAGAATAGGTGTTACTCAGGCATTCTGTACTAAATGGAGTTTCTATGCCAGCTTTAAGGAACGATCCATATAGTGTGCATTGCAATAGTCCAGTCTTGAGGTTACCTTGGCATGGATCTTTATGGCCAGATCAGCTAGGTCAAGGTGGGAGCTAACCTTTGGGCTAAATGAAGATAGAAGAAAGCATTTTTTTTTACAGCTGCATTACTTTAAAAAGGTTCCCTTACTCGAAAGCCAGTCGAATCCGACTCTAGGGTTGCGGTGCTCATCTCCGTTTCAAAGCCGAAAAGCCAGCGCTGTCCGAAGACGTTTCCGTGGTCATGTGGCCGGCATGTTACCTTCCCACCGAAGTGGTACCTATTTATCTACTTGCAATTTCTTGCTTTCGAACTGCTAGGTTGGCAGGAGCTGGAACTAGAGACGGGAGCTCACTCCGTCATGCGGCACACCCGGGTCTCGAACTGCTGAACTAACGACCTTCCACAGCCTGCAGTTCAGCGTCTTAACCACTTGGGCCACCGCAGCTTTACTTTACTTTACTTCTCCAGTAATAATGCCGGTTCCGGTAAAAATCCTAAGCTGGTAACTGAGTCAGTGAGTGTCAGGTCGTCCTTGTCATGTTAAGGTCAGAAGTTAACCATAATTGTGGGATGGGCCACAGTTCAATGACAGAGCACATGCTTTGCATGCTGAAGGCTCCAGCTACAGTTCCCAGCATCTCCAATTATAAAAGGTCTCATGTAGCAGGTATGACGATTCCTCCATGAGTTCCTGAAGACTTAACATGAATCTCCTGAACGATTCATCACCCGAAATAACTGAAAAGGTAGCCTTATTTCTAAGTTTGGTAATTAAGGATTGCTTGTGCAATGTATAGATGCATATGATTGACTCGTTTTTCCTTGTTACCTCTTTGTTTTTGCTTCTCCCTGTAACTTAATATATGCCAATAAAGGTCTGTGTCTGTGTGTGTGTTTGTGTGAGTTCCTGAAGACAGCTGCACATCTTGAGGAGATGATACAGCAGTGGTGAGACTAAGGAGAAGACACAGTTTCCTCTATCCAAAAGCACATAATATGAGACTCAACCTCCTTGATCAAAACAAAGTCCTTCTAGCCTAGTATTCTGTCTCCAAGTATGGCCAGCTGGAGGCTTTTAGAAGCTCACCACTGAGATATGAAGTAGATGGCCACTATTTGCTCCCAGTATTTGGTCCTTCAAAGCATAAGGCAACTGAATAGAGAGAAGAAGAAGAGGAAGAGATTGGATTTATACCCTGCCCTTCACTACCCGAAGGAGTCTCAGAGCTGTTTACAATCTCCTTCCCCTCCCCACAACAGACAACCTGTGAGTTAGGTGGGGCTGAGAGAGCCCTTTCGAGGACTGCCCTTGAGAGAACAGCTCTGAAAGTACGTGTAACTGACCCAAGGTCACACCAGCAGCAGCATGTAGAGGAGTGGGGAATCAAACCCGGTTCTCCCAGATTAGAGCCCGTGCTCCTAACCACTACCCCAAACTGGCTCTCTCAGCCCTGGTGGGTTGACCAATAATTTCATATTAAAAAACTTCTAAGCCAGTGCCCGTGGCCATGTCTTGTGTCTGTCCTGTACCTACCACCAATGGCTGTGCAATATTGTGAGAGTGGAAGCCAGTATGGTGCAACAGTTAGAGTGCTGGTCTAGGATCTGGGAAACCCATTTTCGAATCCCCACTTTGCCATAGAAACGTATTGGTTAACCTTGTGTCATGCATACAACAAAGATCTCCATTGCTGTGCTTTACTTATGATGGCTGGTGAGGAAAGGGATGACTGTGGATTCTTTTCTTCTTCCAGTTAACTTCCTCTGTGGACAGATTATTCCGCCGCATCTCGGCCATCTGATGCAATTTAATCATTCATGTCAGATGCACGAATGCAGCAGCAGTGCTCATGAGTAGAGGGGGCTCCCCATTGTGTCTCTGCATGAGTCATCCTTTTGGGCTTGCCTCCTTCCAATTTGAAGCCAAGTCCTGATGCATGACTCATATAGAAATGTGGTGTGTAGGCTCCCCCAATGCTGAATAATTCTCATATGTTCTAAGAGGTAACATTTTAAAGGTGTCAAAGCGAAACGTGTCTTCAGCCGAAGACAGGAAAAGTCCCATTGTGGCTATCTAATGTTTGGAAAACACCAGTGTAAGGGTTCTTCTTAGTAGCAAACACATTGTAGCCCCTAAGGTCTAACTGTATTAGCATTCTTTTAGACTGCAAAAAAAAAAAGCTTTCTTTAAGAAAAAATAATAATTTGAGCAACAAAATGGATGTACGTGGTTTCATTCCAGTGATTAATTGGGAAATACACAGGGCCAATGAGCAAAGTTTCTGGCAAGTGCCTTTGGGAGTTCAGTAGGTGCAACTCGAAGCAGGCTGGTAATTAGGCTGTTCCCCCCTTTTATTTATTTGCATGCATTATTTATGCCCTTTTACCAAGTCTACCCGTTCCATTCTTTTAATATACTACCGTGCATTAAAGGGACGGCCATCTGAAATCTAATCAATTTGGAGACCTGAGTTAAAAGTCATTTGAAGTGCTACATCTCTCACTGGGAATCCATCCCTCCCCTGAGCCATGGTTTTTTTTAAAAAAGGTTTTGTTCCTTCCTGCGCAGTCTAGGGACGCCAGCCTCCAGGTGGGACCTGGGGATCCCCTGGAGCTATAGCTCATCTCCAGACTACAGAGATCAGTTCCCCTGGAGAAAATGGTTGCTTTGGAGGGTGAACTCTGTGGCACTGCACCCCACTGAGGTCCCTGTCCTCCCCAGGCTCCACCCCCAAATCTCTAGGAGCTTCCCAACCTGGATGTGGCAACCCTATCCCCCCAACCCCCACTGATGGCAAGGGAGGGGACCTGGAAACCCTATCTGGAATTACAGCTCATCTCCAGACTACAGAGATCAGTTCCCCTGGAGAAAATGGATGCTTGGGAGGGTGAACTCTATGGCATTGTACTTCACTGAGGTCCCTGTCCCACCCCCAAATCTCCAGGAGTTTCCCAGCTTGGAGATGGCACCCCCACCCCCCATTCCCCCACCAGTGGCCAGGGGAGGCCTGGCAACCCTGTGCCCACCTGACGATCACCAAGTTTAGTTGGGGCATACCATGCAACTGTGTTCCCACCCTTAGACTTACCATTAAGCATCTGTCCAACCTATATGATTAATGACTTGCTTTGCAGTTCGGTCCTAAACACCTTTGCTGGAAGGAGTTCTCATTGATTCGAATGGAACTTTCATCCACACAAATGTGTTGGAAATCAATTGAAGGTAATCATTTTCGGCGCTCGGGGGGAAAAACTAGTTGATCATACAAAGAGGGCCAGGGACTGCCGGGCTCAAAGGCGAAGTCCTGACAACCAAGGACATTTCCTCGTTGCTGCCACATAACCAGGGCAGTGATCACTAAATATTATCTGCAGGGTGTGGAAAAGACAGAAACCGGAGACTGAAGTACATCAGGCTGATTAGACAAGAAGAAGAAGAGTAAGTTTTTATACACCAATTTTCTCTGCCGTAAGGAGTCTCAAAGCAGCTTACAATGACCTTCCCTCCCTCTCCCCACAACAGGCACCTTGTGAGGTAGGTGGGGCTGAGAGAGTTCTGAGCGAACCGTGACTGGCCCGAGGTCACCCAGCTGGCTGCATGTTGAGGACTCCGGAGTGGGGAATCAAACCCAGTTCTCCAGATTAGACTTTGCCACTCTTAACTGCTACACCACACTGTACCTTTCCTTGAAGAAATGCTCCAGATTTGTCAGCCTTTCCTCCAAGGGAAGGTGCTCCAACCCCTCAACTGCTTTGATTGCCTTCTTCTGCACTCTCTGCCAGTCTTTAACCACTACACAACGCTGGCTCTCAAGGTCAGTGGATTATCACAGTGGCACAGGGAGCGGTGGCGCAGGCAGTTAAACGCCTGCTAATAATAACATCCACGAACAGCTGTTACAGCTGTTCGAAACCCGCCGTGGCCAGAGTGAGCACCTGGCCCTTGTCCCAGCTCCCGCTAACCCAGCGGTTCGAAAGCGCCAACTAACATCAAAAATGCGCAAGTAGATAAATGGGAACCTACCTTAGAAGGTAGCGGGCACCCTCCCCCGCTGTGGGGGTCGTCGGAGCGTCGGAGCCCAGTGGACGGCGAAAGCAGCGAGCGGCGAAGATGGCGTCTGGGTACATCGGAGGCAGAACAGACGTCGGCGGAGAGGTGGAGCCAGGATGACACGCGAGCGTGGACAGCGCAGGCGGGGCGGAGCCACGAGGACTGAGCCAAGGCCGCGCCGGAGCATGCCACGTGACAGAAGGGCCCGACCGATCGGCCACTGAAAGACTGCCAGAAAGGAGCCAGAAGCCGAGTGACACCGAAGTCGCCGTAGCCGACCTGGGAGAAAAACCCCTCCACTGGGTGCCGGTAGGGATTGTCCCCACCCCTAATAATTGTGGCCATAGGTTGTAGCCGCTCAGAGACCTCTTAGGGGGTTAGAGCAGGGTAGTAAGCCGAAATAAATAAATAAATAAACTAAAGGAGAGTAGACATGACCCAGGTAAACTTGTATGTGGGGGACTGGCTAGGTAGGCAGGGAGGCATCACAAACCCTTTTATCACCTTCCAGACCACATCTGCTTATGTATCCCCATCCCTGGTTATAAAAAGCTATAAAGCCCTCTGAACACGCTGTTAGGAGTGTGGATTCTGGTTTCTGTGCCTGTACCTGTTCTACAGACTGGGCCTGAAGTAGCGTGCCAGGGAGGGAGCCATGTCAAAAGGAACGATAATGTTTCACGTATTACCTTAGCAGGTCTTAGTTGTTAGGAATTTGGAAGCAGCTCTGCTTGAACGCCCATCAGGGCTTAAAGAAGACGATTCCCCCTGCTGAAGGGAGAGAGGGCAGAAGTGTGTCTGTGTGTACAAAGAAAGAGTAGTTTAGACTCTAGAAAAGACAGAAAGAAAAGCAGAGAGCAACAAGTTGGCTGAAGCACATTGTTGTTGTGGTTCAGTCGCGCAGTCGAGTCCGACTCTTTGCAACCCCATGGACCACATCACGCGAGACCCTCCTGTCCTCTGGAGTTTGCTCAACTTCATGTTCATTGCATCGATGACACTGTCTAACAATCTCATCTTTTGCCGTCCCCGCTTTTTTCTTTAACCTTCAGTCCTTCCCAGCATCAGGGTCTTCTCCAGTGAGTGCTCCCTTCTCATTTGGTGGCAACAGTATTTGAGCTTCAGCTTCAGTATCTGGCCTTCCAGGGAACAGTCAGGGTTGATTTATTTTAGGATTGACTGATTTGATCCCCTTGCAGTCCAAGGGACTCTCAAGAGTCTTCTCCAGCACCATAATTCAAAAGCATCTATTCTTTGGCGCTTGGCCTTCCTTACGGTCCAACTCTCACAGCCATACATGACTACTGGGAATACCATCTCTTTGACCATATGGACTTTTGTTGGCAGGGTGATGTCTCTACTTTTTATTATGCTGTCTAGGTTTGCCATCACTTTCCTCCCAAGGAGCAGGCATCTTTTAATTGGGTAATAATTAATAATTTTTTTTCTTTGTTCTTTGTCTTTGAGACGCCAATGTTGGATCAGGCCAAAGGCCCATCCAGTCCAACACTCTGTGTCACACAGTGGCCAGAAATACCAGTGCCATCAGGAGGTCCAGCAGTGGGGCCAGGACATTAGAAGCCCTCCCACTGTTGACCCCCCCCCCAAGCACCAAGAAGACAGAGCATCACTTGCCCCAGAGCCCCTAGCTCTGGGGCAAGTAATTATCTTACAGCATTGCGTGGGATCCTAAGATTGTCTGGCAGCCCTTCAGCTCTAGCTCTTTTAGCATTATGCACCACTAGGTGGCAAGCTAGACCTTTTTGGGGGTACAAGAGCTCTGAGAGAGCTGTGACTGACCCAAGGTCACCCAGCTGGCTTCATGTGGAGGAGTGCAGAATCAAACACGGTTCTCCATATTAGAGTCCGCTGCTCTTAACCATTACACCATGCTGGCTCTCCCTCCCTGATATGGGGCAGAAACAGGGCTATTTTTCGGTAGGAACGCACAGGAACGGAGTTCCGGCTGGCTCCCAAGTTGGCCACGCCCAGCAGGAACTCATTAGCATAATAGGCCACACCCAACAGCAGAAACTCATTAGGATTGGCTACATTAGGGGTGTGTGGCCTAACATGCAAAGGAGTTCCTGCTACAAAAAAAGGCCCTGGGTTTTGACCACAAACAAGGTAAACAGAATAACAAGCAAAAGGTGGATATGGCTGGATAACCACACTTCTGGTAACATGGGGGTGCGGCCTAATGTGCTAATGAGCTGTGCTGTCAGGGGTTGAACCTGGGACCTTCTGCATGCCAAGCAGATATGCTCTACCGCTGAACCACGGCTCCGTCCCTTTTGTATAATGGTACACAAAGCAAATGCTACAAAAATGCCCTAAACCTACGGTGCTCTCTCCTCCAAGTGGAACCAACCCAGATAAATACTGTTTGTGGAACTTCTCAATGTTTCGTTAAGCAGGCAGCACAAAACAATGCCAGTGTTTATTTTGCAACTGACCTTGCATGGAAGCCTGCCTCACTATTAAAACATCCCCTGACACACACATGCACGCACATGCACACATACACACACAGGAGAAAGAGAGAGAGAGAGAAATCTCAAATGAAATCCCCAGCTATTAAGTCGCATTGATTTCAATGGGAACGAGCTAAGTATATGCTTAATTCTCCCTCTAAAATCAATGTGGCATAAAAGTGCTTGACTGCAGCTGGATCATACACACTGTGTCTAACCAACAGTAATAAATGAGATGAGCACTATGTATCAGAAAAACTGTCTCCTCTCAGTGCACTTCTGCTGCTGAAGCCGAACCATGGGTGTTTCCCACACAAGGATGGCCACGTGTGATTTCCCCATTGCTACGGCATCTGCAGACGTGGCACAGCAGCAGTGGGACAGACTTCCATGTTCTGCATCTGCAAATACGGCACCGGCAGTGGGGCAGCAGACTCAGTCTCTGCATTTCCCCCCAGCTGTGGCCATTCCTCTGCCTCCCTGCCACCAGGGGCTTTTCAGGTTTTTCTTTAAATCAACAACTGAACATTGTTATATAATGTTATAATAATCTGTGTATCAGCTTCTCTGAATCCCCAGTTTTGTTGTTTTAAGTAAGTTTTTATACCTTTTCCTTGGAGAGGTATAAGGGGAAATGCATTATCTCCACAGGGGGAAAGGTCTGGAGGCATTTATTCCAATGAAAGCTGGGAATTCAGAGAACCTGGTAGATGGGTGTTTATAATGTTATAATGCTATAATGATATTTGCCATTTTTTTTTAAAAAAAAGGACAAGTTATCTGGTGTCAGGAGAAAACAGCTGTTGTGAGGGACCAGGGCAGGGGAAATGGCCCTGAAGTAGGTGGACCCAGGAAGATCTGGACTTTCTCTTCCACATACATGTCATCCTAGCTTTGCTGCATTCTCCCCCAAAACATTTTGGCAAAACAAGCTGGGAAAAGATTGCAGGAAAAATGGGGAAAACCTTGGAGTAGCATCACTATGCTGTGGGGAAGAGGGACCCCCAACCTCACTTCCCAATAGCATGCAAGTGGGAACAAACAACCCCTATGTAAATTACTGACCATACCCAGGGCTATTTTTGGGCAGGAACGCACAGGAACGGAGTTCCGGCTGGCTCCCAAGTTGGCCACGCCCAGCAGGAACTCATTAGCATAATAGGCCACACCCAACAGCAGAAACTCATTAGGATTGGCTACATTAGGGGTGTGTGGCTTAACATGCAAAGGAGTTCCTGCTACAAAAAAGGCCCTGGGTTTTGACAACAAACAAGGTAAACAGAATAACAAGCAAAAGGTGGGTGTGGCTGGATGACCACACTTCCAGTAACATGTGGGTGTGGCCTAATGTCCTAATGAGCTGTGCTATCAGGGGTGTGGCCCAATATGCTAATAAGTTCCTGCTGTTGGGTGTGGCCTATTATGCTAATGAGTTCCTGCTGGGCTTTTTCTACAAAAAGAGCCCTGAGTCCATACCCGTTAACCCTACAAATTTACATTTACCTTTTCTTTGGGTGTGGCCTTCATGTGACTGAGCCTGTTTTCTTCATTTTGTTTCATCATGACACACCCTCTTCTGCTGGGATGGGGCGGGCATCACTTCAAAGATGCCTTAAAAGAGTAAAAGCATTCAGACGATTTTGGATGGTCACCTCGCCTTAATGCAATGCAGCGTTCGTGATGGTTTAAGATCTAATGATTCCATCCTAAGAAGACCCTTTTTGAAATGGTATAAGCGAACCAACCTCCTAAGGAGTTTTTCAGCTGCAGAAACTCTGCAAATGTGGAGTTAAATGTCAAGCATTAGTGTTTTTGCATTGTTTGACAGACAGCATTTAACCACTCTAATGGCAGAAAGTGAAGAGGACCTAAACAGCCTCATGCTCAGAGTGAAAGAGGAGAGCGCAAAAGTGGGCTTGAAGCTCAACATCAAGAAAACTAAGATCATGGCATCCGACCCCATCACTCCTTGGCAAATAGAAGGGGAAGTCGTGGAAGTAGTGACAGACTTCACGTTCCTGGGATCCCAGATCACCGCAGACTGTGACAGCAGCCATGAAATTAAAAGATTTCCTTGGGAGGAAAGTGATGGCGAACCTAAACAGCATGATAAAAAGTAGAGACATCACCCTGCCAACAAAAGTCCGCATGGTCAAAGCAATGGTATTCCCAGTAGTCATGTATGGCTGTGAGAGTTGGACTATAAGGAAGGCCGAGCGCCGAAGAATAGATTCTTTTGAACTATGGTGCTGGAGGAGACTCTTGAGAGTCCCTTGGACTGCAAGAAGAACAAATCAGTCAATCCTCAAAGAAATCAACCCTGACTGTTCCCTGGAAGGCCAGATAATGAAACTGAAGCTCAAATACTTTGGCCACCAAATGAGAAGGGAGCACTCACTGGAGAAGACCCTGATGCTGGGAAAGATTGAAGGTCAAAGAAGACGGGGATGGCAAAGGATGAGATGGTTAGACAGTGTCATAGATGCAACGAACATGAAATTGAGCAAACTTCAGAGGACGGCGGAAGACAGGAAGGCCTGGCGTGATCTGGTCCATGGGGTTGCAAAGAGTCGGACTCGACTGTGCGACTGAACAACAACAAAATTTAACACAAATGTTTTCTACATTAGTCGCTTTTGGGGTTTTGTAATATATTTGGGTGGGCTTGCGGTATATAAGCGCAGGCAGGGGTCCATCCTTTCCCATGTTTGTATATACACATAGCACCAATGCTGGAACTTTTGAGCACTCAATGAAATTGCGAAGCAGTCGGGTTAGAACAGATAAAAGGAAGTACTTCTTCACTCAAAGAGTGATTAATACATGGAATTCACTGCCACAGGAGGTGGTGGCGGCTAAAAGCATGGACAGCTTCAAGAGGGAATTAGATAAGCATATGGAGCAGAGATCCATCAGTGCCTATTAGCCACAAGGTATAGATAGGAACTCTTGGTCTGGGGCAAGTGATGCACTGTATTCTTGGTGCTTGAGGGGGGCAACAGTGGGAGGGCTTCTAGTGTCTTGGCCCCACTGGTGGACCTCCTGATGGCACCTGGTATTTTTGGCCACTGTGTGACAGAGTGTTGGACTGGATGGGCCACTGGCCTGACCCAACACTGGCTTCTCTTATGCTCTTATGTTCATTTGTCCAGTCACTGTTTTCAAAGAGAATGTGGGGAAACCAGTGAAAGGTAAAGATACTCAAGGGTTTTGAAATTGTTTCACATTTGAGGAAGGTTAAAAAGGGCTGTGCACCAGAAAAATACTTGAGGTGGCTTCCCAAACCATGAGCTAGACTGGAACAGGGCAATGGAACTGGTCCTGCTCCAAGGTCACCACGCAACTCTGGCCCAGCAAGCAGAAGTTGCTCTCTTAACAACTGGTCATCCCCTTTTCTGCTGCCCGAAGGTGCTGCGTAACCAAGGTCATCCACTCTGCTGCATAAGTCATCTCCTTCGCCAAATAAGGAGAGGCCCTGTAGGCGCTGGTGAATGAGGGATGTCTGTTCAATTGCAGTCATAAAGAAAAATCTATCTCTTGACATCTCTGCCTTCTGACTCCTCTTTTATCCTCTAGAAATATTTCATGTTATAAATTCATTCCTCTCATATTAACTGGCGAGAGCCCACAGTGCCTGTCACTCCAATCCTCTCGACGGCTTGTCTACGAGGAATTAATGCAGGATTGGATCAGTTCCTTTGGAAGATTTGGTGCAAATGAGAGTCATGTTTGATGAATTTGAGATCCGACTCTCTCTTGTAATTTAGGTTTTGGAGGGAGCATTTCCACACACAGACTTGTAATTCCATTGTGGTGGTGACTGCTTTTTTTTAAGTTGGCGGCACACCAGAAAGCTTCCTGCTGTGCTGCTGCTTAAAACTGCTCCTCCAAATTTGGACTATGGAGTTTCTTAGGAAGGGAGGGAAGGCAGCATGCAAAAGCCTGATCTCATCAGATCTCAGAAGCTAAGCAGGGTTGGTACTTGGAAGGGAGACCGCCAAGGAAGACGCTGCAGAGGAAGGAAATGGCAAACCACCTCTGCTTCTCACTTGCCTTGGAAGTCCCTTGCTGGGGGTCACCATAAATTGGTTGTGACTGGATGGCACTTACACGCATATGCAGATTCTTAGGGGATGATGGTTGGGGTCCACACCCACTGGTGGCTAATCCCAGTGAATCCCAGGGCTAATCCCAATCGTGTTTATGTTTATGAATTTCAATGGCTTCCCTGTGTAATCTGACATGGTAATTGGATGTGTTGTCCAACATCTCAGTATCTTGGAATAAGATACTGTGTCCTGTTTGAGTTAGGCTATGTTCAGCCACTGCTGATTTTTCAGGTTGGCCCAGTCTGCAGTGTCTTTCATGTTCTTTTATTCTTGTCTGAATGCTACGCTGTGCGGGACATAAACACAATTTCAACAGGAAAGAAGAGAGTTTAAAAATAATACAGGGCATGGTTTCTGGTGCTGAAAAACACAAAATGCTCTACATCTTACAATAGCACTAAAGATTAGAATTTCAACAGCCAAACCATATGCAAAAGAACCTCCTCAGGAAAGCTCCTCCATTAGCATGTCACAGCCTGGGAAACTCCTACAAGAGAATGACTCAGCCCTACCGCACCTTCCTGAGTAGATATAAATTACCTGCCTGCCTGCCATTTTTCTTCTCACCTCAACACAGAGAGCACTCCATCTTTCTGTGTTATGCCTCTGAGGATGACAGTCAGAGCTGCTGGCAAAATGTCAGGTCCTACAATGCCAAGACCACGGCCATACAGCCCGGAAAATCTACAACAACTCATGAACTCCAGCTGCGAAAGCCTTCAAAAACATAATAAAGGGAATGTTCCTTGTCTGCTCACAGAAGAGTTTGTTGAAGCAGCAGCCCCGAACATCCAAATTCACACTATTTTACACCTAAAGGATTCAACGCAAGATGCCACGCATAATGGGATGGTGCGTGATGGAAACCAGACTCCACCTTCTTACCAATGGCAAGAACAGCAATGAACTTTTACCCGTTTTTTTTTAAGTTACATTTTTTACTTTACCACAAGAAGCATGCAGTGTCAGACGTGTATCATACATTCTACAAGTAAACCTAGAAATCAACAATTACCAAGAACTGTACAAAGGAAAGAAAAAAACATTGCAAAAATAATTAATCTGATAATATTGACAGGTTCAAAAATGAGCTAATAGACTATAATATTGCTCTGACTGCACGACTTATTTCAGTGTGTCATTGCGCATCAGGTAATCTAACACCAGGAACCCTTGTTCCACAAACCCTATCAATCGTTTCTAGAGTCTCTCTCTCTCTCTCTCTCTCTCTCTCTCTCTGCGTCATGCCCTCAGTTGGAAGTTTGTTGCCTCCAAAACCTCTTGGTATCTCATTCAAAAACACAGAGAGCTTCACAGCTATCAAGAAACCCACAGATAAAACATCAGCAAAACATTCCAAACCATTAACCAGCATCCCACTTAACAAAGAGATGGTTGGCTAGCAGCTGTAATAGTTTTCCATCTAAAACTACAAGCAACATGAGAGTCTCAGCTGAAACAAATCCTAATATATGGAACAGCCAAATACCTGGCTGACAAACCCTTCAGTACAAGAAACCCTAAAGGCCAACAGGAGCAGGCACAAGGTGTGAAAACATGGAGCTTCCTGGGAGAAATCTGCGCCATTAGGCGTTATTTAGATCCGAGGAATGCATTGGGCATTGTCTATAGGATAAAAAACATGTTGGAAGGCCCATACTGTGAATTCCATCCCTCGCATTAACACCAATATTTGTGTTTGAGATATGTGTAATCACATCTGCTGGTCGAAGATTGGACATATGTCATGTGGGAAGCCATAGAAAACTAAGAACTCAATGGCTCAGTGAACATGGTTGAAAGCCCATCTGTTGTAGCGGCAGGGAGAAATGGAGACACAGAGTGAACTCTGGGGTTTCCATAATACTGATGGGTTTTGGACTTGTTGACTTTTAAATCCACTAGAGAGTCTAATTATAACGGGCAATGTTCTCATATCTCCAGAACAGCAGAAGAAGATAATTAAGGGTGACCTTTCTTTCCAGTAATCAGGGGGTAGTTTCTGTTGATTAAAATTATCTTAAACTGTCCCTTTCCATCTATTTAGGTTTTTCAATGTGCACTGTATTTCAGTATAATTGAAGAATTCCTTGAGGAAGCAATCGACAAAAGGTCTAATAATCTTATGCACATTCTCTGGGAGTGTGGATCTTACTTCAAAGTAAGCAGGCATAGCACTAGATTGTAAAATTTTATATCTCAGCTGATACCCTGAGTTGTTGCATTCCTGGAGAAAGGTGGGGTGTAAATAAATTATTGTGCAAGTAAGAATAGTGCTTCTAAGCACTATTTAAGAAGAGGAAGAGATTGGATTTATACCCCACCCTTCACTCAGAGTCTCAGAATGGCTTATGATCTCCTTTCCCTTCCCCTCCCCACCCTGTGAGGCAGGTGGGGCTGAGAGAGCTCTTTCAAGGACTGCTGCTGAGAGAACAGCTCTGATAGAACTTGTGACTGACCCAAGGTCACACCAGCAGCTGCATGTGGAAGAGTGGGGAATCAAACCCGGTTCTCCCTGATTAGAGTCCGCGCTCCTAACCACTACACCAAACTGACTCCAGCCAAGAAAGGTATACCTTAGATGACAGGGTGCACAGCATGGAACTATATTGGGCCTCGTGTTGTCAACATTTAGAGCGCACACAGCGAGACACTGGTCATGGAAACCCCACAAGGCAGCATTTTGCACCACCAGCCAAGGAAGAGAAGAAGTGGTTGTATGTCTAATGCTCCTATGCTCAGGCCCATATGTATAGTACCTGGAAAGGAGACCACCGAGGAAGGCTCTGCAGAGGAAGGCAATGGCAAACCATGTCTGCTTCTCACTTGCTTTGAAGCCCCTTGCTGCGTCACCATAAATCAGCATTTTACACACACACCTCCCAGCTGATACCCTCTCCCACTCCAATGGGACACAGGGAAAGGACCATTGGTTCTGGGCAAAGCTGGGAGTACGGTGTTGCTTGGTCCAAAGAGGGAAACAGGCTTGCCTTTCCGGAAGATTCTGTGCCATTCTGTAGTATATCAGGTCCTGACAAGGTCGGGCATGTTGTATGTCTAATGCTCCTATGCTCAGGCCCATATGTATAGTACCTGGAAAGGAGACCACCGAGGAAGGCTCTGCAGAGGAAGGCAATGGCAAACCATGTCTGCTTCTCACTTGCTTTGAAGCCCCTTGCTGCGTCACCATAAATCAGCATTTTACACACACACCTCCCAGCTGATACCCTCTCCCACTCCAATGGGACACAGGAAAGGTCCATTGGTTCTGGGCACAGCTGGGAGTACGGTGTTGCTTGGTCCAAAGAGGGAGACAGGCTTGCCTTTCCGGAAGATTCTGTCCCATTCATAGAAAGGAAGCGTCTGTCTTCCTTGCTAGGTAAGCTCGTGCACGATCTGGCGTGCTAGAATCCGGCCTGCCGATCCACATCTTTCCACTCTGTGGAGTCTAATATGAAACTATCATTTGCAAGGAAGCCGATTCAAAGGGAGAAGATCATGGGCAGTGACTGCTGGAGAAAACAGTGCCTTTCAAAATGGAGGGATCACATCCTAGTTTGCTTTCTCTGTTTCTTCTTGGCTACAAAATGATGGCCGTGGGGTGTGTGTGGGGGGTCTTTCTGGCACCAGGGACCTTCCCACTCTCTCTTTGAACATGTCATGTGCTGGTTCTTCTCTCTCTCTCTTCCCCCCCCCCTTGCAAAAGACCTGGATATCGTCCCTCTCCCCACCAACACTGTTTGCAGATCTTAGCCAGAGAGGGCAGTTTTGCTTTCCAGGAGCCAAGGTCAGTGGCAAAGGGAGGGAAGCGTGAAGTTGTGTAGACAAAACTTTCTGTCCTCTCCCCGACGCTGAGAACATCTGGCTCCCCTGAGACCCTTGGCTAATCCCAATGTCTAAATCTTTGATGTCCCTTTAATCTCCGAATCCTTTCTGTTCCCAAGACTTTTCAAAGCCTTAATCTCCAAGGCTGCTCTTCATTCTTCCCACCTCCCCCTTCCCAAACTGATTGCTGGGCTTCTTCCTCTTATCTTTGAAGGAGAAACAGAAGCAGGAAGGACTTCTTGGTGTGACGGGGCCGGCCTAAAACCTTGGCCCCTGAGGAGATTTCCTTGAAGAAGGAAGTGTGGTGTAGCCCACCTACCCCGTAAGTGGTTCGAGCATCAGGCTAGAGCCCGAAGAAATCCCACACAGTTAACAAACCTTGCCAGATAAGGTTGCCAGCCTCCAGGTGGGGCCTGGGGATCTCCCACTTTTACAACTGCTCTCCAGCTGACAGAGATCAGCTCCCCTGGAGAAAATGGCTGCTTTGAAGGGTGGACTCTATGGCATTGTACCATGCTGAGGCCCCTCCCCTCCCCAAACACTGTCCTCTCCTGGATCCACCCCCAGAGTCTCCAGGTATTTTCCAACCCAGACCTGGCAACCCTATTGCTGGATAACCTTAAACCAATCATTCTGTTTCACACCCTAACCTACCTCACAGGGGTATTATAAGGATAAAATGGAGAGGGAGAGAGCCATGTTAGCTTCCCTGACCTCCTTGGAGGAACATGGACAGACAATTTAGGGTTGCCAGATCCAGGTTGGGAAATACCTGGAGATTTGGGGGGGGGTGGAGCCTGAGGAAGGAGGGGGTTGAAGAGGGACCTCAATGGGGTATAATGCCTTAGAATGGATCTTCCATAGAGGCCATTTTCTCCAGTTGAACTGATCTCTGTTGCCTCGAGGTCAGCTGTAATCCTAGGGGTTCTCCAGTTACCACCTGAAGGTTGGCAACCCCAAGACAGACAGTGGTGAGGAGAAATGACCTTGGGCCTCAACACCCACCCCAGGCTAAAATAGCCCGCCAACAAGTCCTATTCCCCTACAGAACATTTTCTCCTCAGACAGATGAAAAGCCAGCTGTTTGTGTGTGGGGGAGGGAGATGTGGCTAAGGGGCCACTAATTGCTCACTGGCCCCTGTCCGAGGACAACTATAACATCTTAATATTTGTCACTGTTTGATTTGTTGGCACGACTGAGCTTCCAAAATTCCGGGGAGATGCCAGTCCGGCCAAGAGCCTATGACCAGGTGATTCCAGAGGAGTAGCCATTTATGATTCTGTTTCGTTGGTCTGTATTTCTGTCTTGTTATCCCTCACTTTCTCTGAAGAGATCACAGTGCCTGACGTGGTTCTCCTCCCCACTGAGAGACAGGATGGTGTAGTGGTCAGAGTGCTGGGTGAGGATGATGGATCTAGGAGACCCAGGTTCGAATTCCCACTCTGCTGCCATGGAAGCTTGCTGGGTGACCTTGGGCCAGTCACACTCTCTTAGCCTAACCTACCTCAGAGGGTGGTTGTGAGGGGAAAAGGAGAATGATGTAAGCCTCTTTGGGAGAAAAGTAGAGTATAAATGAGGTAAATAAATATTATACTCACAACCAGTGTTCCCTCTAAGCTGAGTTAGTGTGAGCTAGCTCACAGTTTTTTAGCCTCCAGTTTACACATTTTTGTCTTAACTCAGGAAGGATGGCTCCAGAGCAAACTAGTTTATGCAGTAGCCATATCACTTGCTCACAACTTCAAAGCCAGTAGCTCACAAAGTAGAATTTTTGCTCACAAGACTCCACAGCTTAGAGGGAACGTTAGGTTAGGCTGACAGAGAACAGTTGACATAAGATCACCCAGTGAGCTTTATAGCACAGTAGAGATTTTAATCTGGGTCTTTTCAGTCCGAGTCCAATACTCTAGTCCGCAGGGCTATCTTTGGGCAGGAACACACAAGAACGGAGTTCCGGCTGGCTCCCAAGTTGGCCACGCCCAGCAGGAACTCATTAGCATAATAGGCCACACCCAACAACAGAAACTCATTAGGATTGGCTACATTAGGGGTGTGTGGCCTAACATGCAAAGGAGTTCCTGCTACAAAAAAAGGCCCTGGGTTTTGACAACAAACAAGGTAAACAGAAGAAGAAGCAAAAGGTGGGTGTGGCTGGATAACCACACTTCTGGTAACATGGGGGTGCGGCCTAATGTGCTAATGAGCTGTGCTGTCGGGGGTGTGGCCTAATATGCTAATGAGTTTCTGCTGTTGGGTGTGGCCTATTATGCTAATGAGTTCCTGCTGGGCTTTTTTAACAAAAAGAGCCCTGCTTAGTCCATACTAGCTCTGTAGTAATGTTGTTCTTTAGTTGAGAAATAGAGAGATGGCACATGGTAATGTTAGCTTGTTCTTTATTTCAGAAATATAGAGACCGACGACACGTAGTGATCTGAAATGCAGAGGAGTTAGCCATGTTAGTCGGTGTTCAAACATAGTGTTCAAATATACTGAACTGAACAGGTTTGTTAAAACTCTCTCTGCCCATGTAAGCCAGGCCCAGGATTGGTGATTCTGGTCAGAGCCCAGGCAATCTAAGGGACAGAACACCGGATCAGGGAGGCCCGTGTTCGAATCCTCACACACATATGAGGTCTACTGGGTCATACAGTCCCTTAGCCTTAACCTACCTTATCAGGCGATTTTGGGGGGCACCATCCCATGTATGCTTCCCCCCAGGTTCCTTGAGGGATGCAAGCATTATAATAATATATAGATAAACCCTGAATAAAGAGTTTCTAAAGCAACCTTGGGTATTCTGTATTTGCATAAACCAGACTATAATGCATCCATTATGCCACTGGGCCTCTCTTGCCTTGACGTTCTCTGTCTCCCAGTAGGATTTTGCTATTTAAAAGCACAGGCAGCCAGAGCCTTGAAAATCCCCTTCAAAAATTAAAGGATTGAATTAATATAGAAAATTCCAATTTGGGAAAGAAGCCGGCTTCTCCTCCTAGCAAAAGGGCTCTTCCTCCACTATAAAAAGGGGCTTATGATTTTCTCCAGTTAAAGAGCTATAGATACCTCTGCTGCTGCTGCCTGCAAACTTTGAATTTTTCATCCTCTGGCAGAGAGATAAATCCCATTCTGCCCCTCCATGTTGTATTCTCAACAGTGGAGTCTGCATCTGTCGGGCAGACGGGCTGCTTCCTGCTTGTTATTATTCTGTTGTGGCCCTTTCTGATATTGGGGATCAGCAGCATGGTGGTGGTGGAAAATGCGGTCAAGTCACCACCGTTGACTTACCACAACCCCCGTAGGGGTTTCAAGGCAAGAGATGTTCAGAGGTGGTTGGCCATTGCCTGCCTCCGTGTCACACCCCTGGTATTCCTTGGAGGTGTCCCATTCGAATACTAGCCAGGGCCAACCCTGCTTAGCTGCTAAGATCTGGCAAGCCTGAGCTATCCAGGTTGGGGCAGCATCCAAGGTTCTTAAACAAATCTCTCTCTCCCTCTGTGTGTGTATGTGTGCAGGCATGCATATGTGGGAGCCAACTGTGACTTCCTCCTCCAAAGGAACCATGTTAGGCCTGATTTACCAACAAAGCTGAGGCAGTAGAAAAGACATATTGGTGTGTAGTTAGAGAATCCCAGTGGGGAATGTTCCCACATGTTAATAAAAATTCCCCTAAGACAGAAAGCTAGCGCAGCAAGCAAAGAGAGGTGGGTAGAAGCGTCTTTTTGTGGTGCTAGGTTTCTATTTCCAGAAATCGGGGGGGGGGGTTTAATGCAAGAGAAGAGAGAAGAAGAGAAGAGATTGGATTTATACCCCGCCCTTCACTACCCAAAGGAGTCTCAGAGCGGCTTACAAACTCCTCTCCCTTCCCCTCCCCACAACAGACACCCTGTGAGGTGGGTGGGGCTGAGAGAGCTCTGACAGAAACTGCTCTTTCAGGAACAGCTGTGCCAGAGCTTGTGACTGACCCAAGGTCACATCAGCAGGTGCAAGTGGAGGAGTGGGGAATCAAACCCGGTTCTCCCAGATTAGAGTCCGCACACTTAACCACTACACCAAACTGGCAAAGGCATAATCTGAACTGAAGTCCACTCTCTGCAGTGATGCGTTCCATTCTACCACGTGCAAACCAGACTTTAGAACAGAGCTGGCAGACAGGAGAAAGAAGGAGGGAAAGAAGAGAATCTCGACAGCTTTGCAGGTGTGTACGGCAGTCTGTTTGCTCGCTATTCATGTGTGTGGTGGTGCCTGCATGTAAGACACTGTTGACCAGTCAGCACCACGGTTTGCGTTCGGGTCTGTGTCTGAGGGAGCTGGAAACAGGATGCGAAGGAGAGTCTACCCATCCCGCAGCTGTATTATTTATTCGCTCAGAACATTTCAGTGCTGCCACTCCAGGGAACCTGCCGGAGGTGGCTTACAAAATAAAACATCATAAAAAACAGAAAACACAATAAGTTATTCATTAAAGCCCAGCATTAAAAACCCAGTCAGAGCACACAAAAAGCATAAAAACGTGGAGTGGCTTAAAATGAGTCTCATGCAGTTCTCAGGCTAAAAGCAGACTCTGAAAACGATGCTAAACCCCAGCCCTTTATGAAAAGTCTGCACGCATGCGAACTCTGCACGGGGAATTTTTTAGGCTGGATCCACTGATGAGTTATTATCCCTGGACGAGGGCATACTTCATGATTGGCAGCTGAATGTGTGACCTGTCTGACTTGGAAAGCACCATGTTTGTAGTTCTGGGTGCTGGTTTGTTCCCACCGGCAAGCCACCCCCTGAAGATCAAGTGAGGAATGTGCCCAGGGTACGATGAGTGTGAAGTTCTCTGCAGACTACCAAGTTGCTAGCCGGTGTGCAAGAAACAGGTTGTGAGTGTGTGCACATTTGTGTATATGCACAGAGGATGTTATTATATGTACCTGGTTTCCTCCAGGCAGACCACTGGATTTCAGCATGTCAACACCGGGAACTAGATGAAACCACCTGTTGTTAGCCACTTGAAGCCGGAAAATGGAAGAAGCAGTGAGAGCATTCTATGTATTTATGGTGGAAAGTGCCCTTGAATTGTTGCAGACGACTTGTGGTGACACCATAGGGTTTGCAAAGCAGAGGTGTTCAAAGGTGGTTTGCCCTTGCCTGTCTCTGCATTGAGACCTTTGTGGTCTCCCATCCAAGTCCTAACCAGAGTCGGCCTTTGCTTAGCTTCCAAAAGTTGACAAGATCAGGCTAGCCACGCCCATCCAGGTCAGGACTTCCACTCATGACAATCTTTTTTCATCTTGCCATTTCTTCAAGAAGCACACCACCTGGCTCTTCCCTCCTCCAATTTCCCCCTCACAACAACCCAGCCAGGTAGGTTATGCTGAGACTAAGTGACTGGCCCAGGGTTCCCCAGTGCTTCTCAAAACCGAGTCGGAATCTGCAGTCTGGTCTCCCCAGTTTAGTACTCTATTGTCCTCCAAGGTCTCAGCAAGATGGGGAGGGAGGGGAGTGCCAAGGGCTGAGAAAAAAAATCATGCGGGAGGGGGACGACTTACTGGGTTCATGGCACAGAGGCAAATCCGAATCAGGGACTGAAGAGAACTCACCAACTCATACGTGACTGGGCGACGTCTAACCCGGGGTGGGGACGGTCCGTGTGAAGACCGAGAACGTTGCGCGTCAATTAGCTTCAAGACAAGCGACGGGGAGTTCGACTGTGGCGCGTTTCGCCCTCCGCAGACAGGAGCGGAGCTCTCTCCCCGAAATCTGTCCGGTCCAGGGAACCTGCCCTCCCCCCGCCTCCCATCAGTCTGCAAAGCTCTGTCTGGCCGCGGGTACCATTTGGGACCCCTCCCCGCTACTCTCGAGACTGGGCTCATTTCCAAGGCGAAAATAAGATTTTCCCCTCCCCTTAAATCCCCCGTTTAAATATTTTAGGAGCAAGAGGTTGCGATCCGCGGCAATCGACCGCAGACCTCGCCTCCCTTCCCCGGCGCTCCAGCGGCAGCTTGGCCGTCTCAGTTTTGCACGAGGCTTAACTCTTTCGGCGCCCGCCCTGCGTCCCCAACCCGGGGCCCAGGAGGAGTTGGCCCCCGCTGGGAAGGGGGCGGGAGAAGTTCTCGCAGGCAGCGCGGGGGGGGGGGCGCAGAGCCGCTTAGCCAGAGCCGGAGGAGGAGGCCTACAGCCAGCCCCCCCTCTCCGCCCCTTTGAGCCAGGCTTCTGGGCCAATCACGGACTCTCAGGGAGTCTGGCCGAGGCGCTCATTGGCCAGGAGAGCTGCATGCATAAACCCGAGGCGGCGGGCGAGGGAAGGAGGCGAGCGGCGCTGTGGTCCTGGAGGCACTTCAGGTCAGGTGGCCGGCGGCAGGTGGCTGTCTCCTCTCCTCTCCTCCCCGGTCTTCGGGAGGGAGCCCAGGCGGGAGCGCCGGCGCCCCGGGCACCACCATCCGGCATGGCACGTGGAAGGCCCCCCCCGGGCTCGGGGCTGCTGTAACCACTAGGCTCGCTCGGCGCGGAAACGAGACCATGTCCCCCAAAGGGGGCGCTTCCCCGACTCGGCTCTCGCTCTGCGCCCTGCCTGGGGCACCGTCGCGGTCCGGCTGGCGCGGAGACGGCAGGTAGGGCAGCCGGCCGCTCTCTGCCTCTCTAGACAACCCCCCCGCCCCCGGTCTCCGTGTGATTGGGTGTCTCCCCGAGCCCGCGAAGGGAAGCTGGATGGGCATCGGGCCCGGCAGGATGGTGAGCAGCGTCCGTCCGTCCAAGCAGCAGATGGCACGTCGGTGCCTGTGCGGGCAAGGAGTCCAGGCGGCGCCGACCCAGGGAGCTCGTTTCCTCGCCCATCCATCGCAGGGAACTTCTCCGGACAGGCCTTAAGAAGGGGCGGCGGGGGCGCAGGGCACGACCTGTGTGATCCGCGCTTTACTCTGGATGAGATCTCGCGGCTGGATCGCCCAGTGGACTCGCCCGGGTGCCAGCCGCCTTCCCCATTCCGGCAGCGTTGGGGGGTAAGTCTGCAAAGTTGCCGCTAACTCTCCTCGCCAGCCGCTCTTTGGACCTTTTGGGGGGCGCATTCCTGTGGCTGGAGAGGGAGGGGGGGACTGCTTGGGCGCATCACGGGCAAGGAGAGGCGCCCTGCTGCCAGGTGCCATCTGTAGAGAGAGAAACCCCAAGGGAGAGGCCGGACGGATTGGGCCCTGAAACGCTGAGTGGCTGGGCTCGTGCACATCCTGGTGGATTGGGTCCTGGTGGGCACAGTCTCAGTTGGCAAGTGTGTGTGTGGGGCAATCTAATGGGCACCAGGGCCAGAGTGCTGATTCTGGTGCTGATTCCTATTGATTTAGTCCCACCCGTATTTGCAAGGCATAGCTTACCTGGGGTGGGGGGAGGCAGGCCAAACAGCCGCTCAAAGGGAACGTGCTCTCTTCTCAACACGCCCCCCCAGCCTTCCTGTCCTCTCCTCCCTTTCTTGTGCCCTGGCACGAAGCCAAGGAGGGCTGAAGAACCAGGACTCCCTTTTGGCTTGGGCTGAGCCCTGGAAGAATACAAAAATAACAACAAAAGAGCACTTGGGAGCATGTGCAGAGTGCATTTCCTTCCCCAAGTCAACACGTTCCCCTTAACATCTGGGACAGGAGGGCAGGATGGGTAGCCTCCCACCCCGGGGGTTTGTTCCAGTCTTGGCACTTTTTGAAACCAGCTAACCCCTGGGCAGTTCTGTTCAGGTCTGAATGGCCAAATGGATCGTGACTAAGGGCTGGTTGGATCCCAGGAGGTTTTCCAGCAGTGTGTGTGTGTTAGGGGTGGTTTGCTGATTAGATTCATAGTTCTTGAGCAAGACACAGTTAGAGCAACCGTGTAATGTATAGATGACAACTGGCGTCTGAGTCCCGTATTCTAAGTTCCAGGGGATGCATGTGCCACTGTCCCCTTAGTGTTCCAGTACCCATGTCACTCACGCTGGCTCCTTGCATTTCCACCCAAGAGAAAAAAGCCTGCTCACCACCCCTGCAGTGTTCTGTGCTGGCTGCATAATTGGGATATGGACAAATCTCTGCCCTCTGCCTTAACTGGAACTCTCTGTGGTTTCCCTCTTTTGCCTTTAATGGTCTTTGGGGTGCCTCTGTCAGGAAGCTGAGCAATTTACCCTGAGAACGCTGGCTCGAACCCCTGCTTCACTGGGCGGGAAGACCAGTCACACTGCTTTGTTGGAGCCCTCCGTCTAAATGGATTAATCTCTGTAGACATCTACTATCCTTAGGATGGCAGTCTTCTGACAGCCCCGGATACGGGAACGATGATAATTCATTCCGTGGAGTGCCAGCCAGCGTAGTTTAGAAACGATTTGGCTGCCACTCTTTTGAAATGTGCATCCAATAACTGCTAGTGAATTTGTACCTAACCGTGGCACTTAAATCTGCTTGCCAGCTGCAGGGAGAGGAGGATTGACTTCTGTCTTAAAACTTTGTTGCTGTTTTGTATCTTGAAATCTCTTTGTATGTTGGAACTGCCAGCATTTGTTTTATTTAAATGTACAAATGAATGACATCAAAGCGAGCATGAGCGCTGTAGAAGGCCGAGAGATGCCTGTTATTAGGTTGATGTTCTAAACATTCCTCGGCAGAGCATGCCATTGAATGTCTGTCAGTACCTGGCTCATATGGGTTGCTCGCTACCAGGAAAGGAGCTCTGGTGCCATTTCATATAAAGGTTATTTTGCCTGTTTACACAGAGGCAAAGCTGAGGAGCCAATCAGGGATCCCTAATGAGTGTATTTGCAGGATGTACGTGTTTGGCACACTTGTACTTTAGATGCATGCTTAAAACATCTTCGATGTATACCAAAACATGTAGTGTGTGAAGTGGCCATTCAGGTGTACCAATTTTATAGAGCAATTCATGCTTGTGAAATGTCAGGGCGTCAACTTTGTGATGTGGGTTCTGTTCTGTCTCCCCTTCCCTGGAAGGGCTGGGCTTGAAAGGAGAATAAACTGCCCCCAAAGGGTGTTTTCAATGCATTAATCCAATCTTAAATAAGGACGAGTATTTGCAGTGGTTTTTAGGGGTGATATACTCTCCCCACTGGTGCATGCCTTCTGTTCAGTAGGTGTGTAAAGGAACCAAGAGCAATTGAAGTGGCTGGTTAACAAAGATCGCTTGAATCCCCATAAACCTTGATTTCCCGGAGCAGGAGGTCTGAAACCCTGTAGCGGAGGGCTCCAGACACAGTGGAGCTAGTGAGTGAGGCCAGAGAGGAATTTCAGCTGCTTATTTCTCTGGCTGTGAAAGCATGTGGCAGAGGGCAGCAGTGGAAGAACATGTTTCTTTCTTTTTTTTTTGGGCCAAGGTTTGGGAATCTCTAAGAGCTGCATGGAAGGCAGAATTTCAACAGGTGTTGCCTTCTAAGCACAGAGCTGCCATGAGTGGAAGAGGCTTCAGTGATTGATTTTCTGCCTGTTAAGGCAGCAATGATAAGGATAGGAGGTCTTCTGGAGGTTAAAAAAAGGGGCACATTCAAATGGAGACCAGAAATTTAGGTAGATTCTAGCCATGTACATGGTGTGCAGACGTGTAACGTTGGGGAGGACATGGAGCTTGAACCCCTAAAACAGATGGCAGTATATTGGAGTTGGAACCCCTGTGGCAGTTATTACAGGTGAGCCTTTCCAGTGTGGAGTGCGCCGTGGGAGGGCTGGGTTTGCATCCTGCCTTTGCCAACAACGAACCCCTGAATAAAGTCGTTTTGTTGGCCCCTCTTCTGGATTTGTAAGAAGGGAGTGCCAGTTCCTTAACTGGTTATTTTGCAGGGTTGTTTTGGGGATGAACTGAAGCTTGTAAGTGGGGTTACCAACAGGCCTGGAGAAAAAACATCTTGTCCCTTAAATAGAGGCTTAATGTGTAAAAATGGACAGCTGAAGCGTTTCATCACATGACAATAAAAAACATAACCTGGTAAATAATGTCCCAGGGAGCTTCTGTTAAAGGGGCAGGGCATTTTTTTCCCTCCAGGCTTGTTGGCAACTCTCCATGTAAGGCACCTGCCCATGAAAACTGGCAGTTATCCCTCATAGGTTTGGACAGGTGTGATAGAACAAAGCTAGTCTCTCCTGTGTCAGTGAAGAGCCAGGAATGCATGCTGCTTTTGTTATTGGGTCCGGGGGCAAGAACAGAGCCTGCCTGTATTCTCCTTGCGCATTGTTGCCTACAGTCTTATACACAGAAGCACTAGTTTGCACCATGGTGGTTACCTCAGTCGCACGAGGCTGGGTACTAAAATCCTGTGTGTTCCCTTCCCATTCTTTTCAAGGACCTTCTTCTGGGTCCATTCAGCTCCTACCTGCTGAGCTTGGAAACTGCTAGCTGTTCCTGCACTTGGGGCAAATGTCCCATATACCCCAATACAAACAGTGGGCCTGATACTGTGGGGTGAGCTTAGGCAACATACTCCAGTTCAAAGGCCACATCAGACATGTTTCCCATCACAAAATTACCTATGCAACCAGGAAGGCTAGCCATTTAAAGCAGTTTTTTTCTTCCCCAAGGAAGCTAGGATTTTCAGAACTCTTGCAAGAGAATGCAAAGTACATGAGCATTCAAATTGTCCACCAGTAATAGAAGTAGCAGCACGAAGGATGGTGGGGGGGCGCCTGTGTCTTTAGTTGTTGCACAGAGGGAGTTCTACCAGTGCATGGCTCTATCTTCTGCGTGAAAAGCTTTTCCCAATGCTTAAAGGTACAGGAGCATTTCCCCAAATGTCATCTTAATTCAGCAATTCCCAGATTGTGCACTGGGGCACACTATTGTGCTGTGAGAAAACCAGTAAGGCACTGTGAGAATTTTTTCCATTGAACTCAAAATATCCATTGTCAGAGGAGACTGCCTGCTGCATCTCTGAGTGATGTACTGTTCTGGCCTCGCAACCATCCAGTCAGGTTTACCTCCCCCCAGAAGCTTCAAAAATAAGGAACACAAGTCTATGCTTGAATATTTGACATTGCTATTATTTCATTAGTGTATCATATTGAAGTTCCATCCTATTAAAGTTGCTTTGGGCTGTCATGGTACATGAGAATTTAAGCAACAGTTCCTTGAAATAAGGGAGGAGTGGCGAGCTGGATTTCTGCCTTGGATGGTGCTGGTTTGTTTGGGCATTTTGGATGCAGAGATGTTGCACAGTTCTTCCCACCATAAAAGGAAGCTGCTCATCATGACTCTGTTCTGGGCACGCCTCCTTTCTATCAGAAGAAATGACAAGAACAGTGACTCATGCAGAACTGTAGTAGGTAGGCTTCAGTGAAAGCAGGGCCGGCTCGCTCACTAGGCGAACTAGGCGTTCGCCTAGAGCACGCCGGCCCTTAGGGGCGCCAAACTGCACCCGCCCCCCTACCAAAAGCCCCCCTCCCCAGCACAGCCCATTCCTGTGACCTGCCAGCCCGTGGGAGGCTCCACTGGTAAGGGCCGTGAAAGGCGCTGGGCAGCTGGGTGAGGCAGCAGCCAGGCAAAGTGGGTCAGTCGGTGCGGAAATCCTCTGGCCACCGGCGGCAGCACCCAAGTGAGGGGGGCAATGCACAGGGGGAGGGGGGCGGCGCATGGGGGGGCACCAGAAGGGATCCTCGCCTAGGGTTCAAAATAAGCTGGGGCCGGCCCTGAGTGAAAGCAGCTGATTTTTATTCTTGCACATTCTACAAATGTAAGCCTTTCCAGAAATAAGAGTAATGTGTAGCTTTAATGAGTGCTTTTTTGGGGAGGGGGCAGGGGAAGTTACCTTGGCTGTCCAGGGTTTAGGAAGCACTGCCCTAATACCTCTCTGGTAGATTCTTAGTTCTACTGATTCATGCATAGGCTTAGATAGCTTGCACCACTGAGATATAACATGGTAGTTTCCTCTTGGTTGTAAAAACTAAAGATGGACATTCCCAGGTGCCGCTGCAGGCTTCAGGAATGGAATAGGGGAGGCACTGCAGGCTTATTTTGGGATGTGCGCAAAGACAAATTGCACAGCCAGTGGGTAGGCTAGGACCCCATGTTGTTATGGGCACTTGGTGCGTGGCACCAGTAAGTGGACCAGAGAGCGCTCACAGTAGATAATAACAAGTGGTCTGCAATTCAGACAGGGAAGGGAGGGACCACCTGCGCCCTTAATGGCTCCTTGAAGCAAAATGCGATGTGTTCTCATGCCTTATTATTTTTTAAAAAGCAAACGTTTCTTGTCAGTCTAATAAGCCGGGCTCCTTGGCTGTGAAAGGTGTGTGATGGGATAATAATAGGACAAGGTTGTCTAAAAGTCGCAACTAGAGTGACAACCTGCAGTGTTAATAATAGTATGTCATTAGGTTTATATATATATAGGGTTGGATCCCACAGAAGATCTGATCTGAAAGAACAAGGTTGGGGGGGGTGTTGCTGCCTCCCCCCCCTCATGCTGTTCCTGAGGGTCCCCTGTCTCCTAGAAGCAGCATTTCAGGGGTGCAGTCAGATAAGTTCTGGAAATCCCTTCAGCCAGTGAAAATGTTGTGTTGTAGACAGTGTTCCCTCTAAGCTGAGTTAGTGTGAGCTAGCTCACCATTTTTTAGCCTCCAGCTCACCATTTTTTAGCCTCCAGCTCACACATTTTTGTCTCAGCTCAGGAAGGATGGTTCCAGAGGAAACTAATTTATGCAGCAGCCAAATCGCTCGCTCACAACTTTAATGCCAGTAGCTCACAAAGTAGGATTTTTGCTCACAAGACTCCACGGCTTAGAGGGAACATTGGTTGTAGAGAACCCATATATATTTTTACACACGCATACAAGGAGGTTCTGCTAAGGAAGTCTTCTTCAGCTGTGTGAGAGCTTCACACGAGAACCTTCAGGTATTACATGGGGACTTATTCGTTTAGTACATTTAAAAAAAAAATCTCGCCCTCCCTCCCAGGAGCTCAGGGCAGCGTACGTCATTTCCCCATCTTCCATTTTGTCCTGGTATCATCCCTGTGAGGTGGTTTAGGTTGGGAGAGAGTGTGGCTGTCCCAAGATCCCTGCAATGCCTTCTGAGGGCAGGAGGGGACATTATTATTTGGGGTCCTGTAAACCCCCGCCCAATGACTGTTTTCTTACACAGGTTACTTTATTCCAGATTGATGATTCCAAACCCCAGAAGATGTAGTTCGCTTCACCCACCTCAGGGTTAGAACGCCTTACCAAGGAGAAGAAGCCACAATATTGTCACCTACCACTTTGCCTAGGAACCGTTCCAAGACTACTTCTCTCCCTCTCGCTGGCGGCGGCACCTGCTTTCCCCACTTTTTCTCCTGGCTAGCTTGGCTTCTGTTTCTCATCTGGTACCGCTTGCTGAATACTTACAACCCCCCAGCTCCACGCCTGGTTCTTGTGTGAAGCTCCACCCTCTTCTTATCTGTTCCCTGCACTTTAGGCAGCTCTGGCTCTCCAGAGCCACACTCTGACTTAAACCACCTGGGCCTGGGTTGCCAGCTCCAGGTTGCAAAATACCTTGAGATTTGGGGTGGTGGAGGGTAGGGTTTGGGGAAGGGAGGGGACTTCTGTGGGGAATATATAGAGAGAGAGATTGGATGTATACCCCGCCCTTCACTTGGAGTCTCAAAGCGGCTTACAAACTCCTTTCCCTTCCCCTCCCCACAACAGACACCCTGTGAGGTAGGTGGGGCTGAGAGAGCTCTGACACAAACTGCTCTTTCAGGAACAGCTGTGCCAGAGCTTGTGACTGACCCAAGGTCACATCAGCAGGTGCAAGTGGAGGAGTGGGGAATCAAACCCAGTTCTCCCAGATTAGAGTCCACACACTTAACCACTACATCAAACTGGGTGTTTGGTGACACCAAAGGGTCTGTTGGGGTTAACTTGGATAGTTAGTCCAAGTAACCACTGTCTAGTTGGGGTTAGCTGGTCTGTTGGGGTTAGCTGGTATAGTTAGTCCAGGAACCACTGTCTAGTTAGCAGAGTGCCTAAAGCTTCCATTGCAGGAGTGTCTTCCATTGCAGGAGTCCCTCCAACCAGGGTAACAAAGCTTAGAGTGCTGCAAAGGTACGCAGAGCCACGTTTTCAGTTTAAAAGACGAACACTCGTTGTCTGCAAAGGTACGCAGAGCCACGTTTTCAGTTTAAAAGACGAACACTCATTTTATTCTAGAACTGCAATCTAGATAGGGAAGCTTAGGGACTGGATAGTATTCTAGTCTAACTAGCTGAGGATGAACTCAGAGGATGAGAGGCCATCTGAGTCATGGTGCCAAGATGAGGACAGTGTGTCCCCCCTCTTGGTGTGTGCAGGGGGAAAAGGGAGGGGGGAGAAGATCTGGGAGAGAGAATGAGGGGAAGGAAGGAAGGACGTTGTCCCTGAGAGTAGTCTACATATCAATGGGGTCAGTGGCAGAAGCACAGGAAGAAACCGTAGGGATCGCCTCTCTGGCCATCTCTTGCCACGCAGTCTGGAGGCTGAGGCAGGGGACAGTGCCTAGTCCTTCACTTCCAACAGGGTCCACCTTCCAAAGCAGCCACTTTCTCTAGGTGAATTGACCTCTGTCATCTGGAGATCAGTGGTAATCCCAGGATATTTCCAGCCACAACCTGGAGGTTGGTGACACTAATCTGGGCCCAGATAGCCATTGCTCCTTTGCCCAGGCTTGCGTGCTGCCTTCACGCCTTTTCAGCTTCCCTGGGGTGGGATGCCAAAGCTGCCCCATTGCTGAGGCTACCCTGGCTGCTCCCTCTGGCCTGGTCCCATTCTGCTCCACCCAGCTGAGTTTTACTGCTGGGCCCAGGGGTGTGTCCTGCCCTGCCAGGCAGGTTGTTGCCAGGTAGCCCGCCACAGTCACCCAAGGGTTTTGCAACCTGGGTCTCCCCCATCCCAGTCTGACAACCTCATCTTTACACCACGGTGGATGACTTGGGTGGGAGAGCTCCCTGGTAGGTTGTTCTCTTGGTAGACGGCTGCAAGAAAAGTAGATGGGAAAGAGAAGTAAAATAATGGTCTACTAGACGGCTGCAAGAAAAGTAGATGGGAATGAACTCTGTTCAGAGAAGTAAAATAATGGTCTACAGACCTGACTATTTGTGTCTTGCGCCGCCTTCTCTCAACTTGAATTAGGCATAAAGGGAAATAAAATTCTCAGAAGTGACATAAATCAGCCCGTTTCCTGTGTATTTAGCAGCCTTGCGTGAAGTTGCTTAATTCATTCCATAAACCCCCCTGTATTTTAACCGTTCGAGCCAGTCAGCTAGGGTAGCAAATGGTGAAATATACATAAGCCTTGGGCAGTAGCAGTTTTATAGAATAATGGAAATACGATGATGGACAGAGAGCCACAGAGAAGCACAGGAAGGTTCCCCTGGAGAACTGGAGCCTTTTGAGGAACATTTTACATTTCTAAAATGTGTTCCCCAGAAGCATGAGGACTAGAACCTTGCTTTTCCGAATAATGGAAAAACCAAAGCCCAGATTGTGGGCCGGTGCCAGACCATGCACAGAATGGTGCTAGTAAGACTTTGCAGAAGGCAGGTAGCTCTGTTTTACTCTGTTTGGCTATGGAACAAAATATAGACACGTAGACTCCAGTTAGACTTAATGCTAGCTCTCTGCAAAGCCATCTGGAATATACATTCCTTGTACTCTCTTCTGGGAAGCATGTTCCCTTGCCTTTGCTGTATTTGTTTGGTTGTAATCTTATGATCCGTGCGCACTAGTTCTAGCCATGGTTTTCTTTCAAAGTAGAACTTGAAACCGTGGTTTGAAGTGGGTTAGCCTTAGCAGTGGTCACAGTCGGTGCGTATATAATGCCTAACTCTTGAGTAACGCAGGCAAGGATAGAAAGAAGGGTGGTCCCACGAGGGGGTATGGGTGGGGGTGCTGTCCATAAACTGACTCTCCATGTGCAAGTGATCCTGTGCTAGCATATCATAGGAACTAGAACGGCATTACCAGTGCAGTTACCTGGTTTGTGTATGCACTGGGCCTTGAAAATGGCTGGTTGGGTGTGAATTTTTGTAGGTAACAGGCTGATTTGTAAGGAGCATCAGGTTCCTGATTCATCAGCTTTTCTCTTGCCAAAATAAGTGTCTCCATAGTCAGGGAGGCAATTCAGTTTGCTGAAGGGGGGTGTTTTTTTGGAGGGGGAATCCTAAAACAAAAGGGTTTGTGACGGGTTGTCACCTTTTTTATCAGTCTTGCTTCTGAGCCTTTTTTAATTTCAATTTACGAACGTACAAACATAAACTATAACCTGTAATCATTTATATTCAAAGTCATACATTTGTATAGAAGTTACTTTATATAGAAGTTATTTAAATTTTACTTTTAAGGTTCCACTTCTATTTAAATATATTCTTTCCACCTATCTTCATATCTAATAACATTTTTATTTTTTATTATAAACATTCATTACCTAACTCTTTCCTCCTATCATCCTCTGTTTTACTTTAATTTCGTTCTTGATTTTCAGCTATATAATTGGAAAAAACTTTCAATTTTCTGTGTGTTACGTATAAAATATGTTAGTTTTGCCATGGTTGCTCCTGAGTCTTTGACAATAATAGCCTGGTGTTCTGAAATTCAGTTGGCTACACTTACCCCACTAGGCCAAGAAAAACATCACCTGCTAAATTTCTATACACTTGGCACCTAGTGAAAGTGGAGGAGCATATGAGGTTGCCAACTCCAGATTGGGAAATTCCTGGATATTAGTGTCTGGGGAGGGTGGAGTTTGGGAAAAGACGGGAGCTCAGCAGGCATTTAATGCCATACAATTCAATGTCTGGAAGGAAGAAAAGAGAAGGTTCTTGTCTTTTTTCCCCTTTTCCCCTAGGCCGCCAGCTCCTACAGCCTTTGATGCACCCCTTGTTTGCATGTAAAACCCAGGTATGTGGGATGGGGTCCTGATTATTAATGAACATATTATTAAACACTACATACGATACTACATCATGCATTCATTATGTTATCCACTGAGGTGGTTTTGTCCCAGGTTACTTCTCTGTGGCACTGCTTGGTGGTGAACTACTAAACCCCCTTTTGACTTGCCCCAGGGCCCAGATTTGAACTGGTGCTCTCGTTTCCCTTTTTAAAAGTCCCCAGAAGATATGTTCAGAGATGTTCCAGCATCTCCTCTCGCGTGGCTCTCGTGTATTCACGTCTCTCCTCAGCCCTGTGAGGTGACCAGCCACTGTCTGATAGCCTAACCTACCTCACAGGGCTTTTCTGAGGATAAAATGAGGATAGGGAAACATGTACCCTGCCCTGACATCCTTGCAGGAAGGAATGGAGAATTAATAACTAGAGATGGTCTGTGAGCCCCTTGACCGTTTGGCGTTGAATGTGCCAGCACTCGCCGAGTGTCAGTTTGTGTCTTGGGGGTGGCTGAATCCTGCAGACCTTAAAGTCTAACCAAGTTGATTCCAGCATGAGCTTGCCTGAGTCAGAGATCACGGAGATCAGGCAAGAGGTGTGGAAGGCCCAGCGGCCCTTAATATTCTCCACACAGGCTGCTCGGATTTCTGAGCCGGGGCTTCTCTAGCTGTACCTTTAAGACGAGCCTCTCAGCCACTCTCTCTGTGGCCCTGCCTTCATAACAAGATGTTTACGGAGCAGTGCCGGAGGGCACAAAAAGATGGTTTCCTGCGTCATCCGACTCCTTCCGGGCCTCTTACCGGAGGCACCAGCAATTCACTGTGGAAGCCAAACCGTCCCCTTGAGGGAGGAGGCCCAGGAAGCCGACGGCTGCCAAGCACACAAACAAGAGCAAGGTTGCGGGAGCGCCAAGCCAGCCGGGCCACTTTGGATCACTCGATGCCCTCTCTGCCCCAATCCTTGGCAGAGACCCAAGAAGACAATATGTAGGCCTCTAGAGCCCAACAGGGAGTTATCTTTCCTTTCCCTCACTTGTAGTCTGGATCTGTGCACATTTAAGCACCAGGGGAGATTTGGGATCTGCTACCAGTCTGCTGAAAAAGCAGTTGTGTGGGAGTCCCTAGTCTGGATCTGTGCACATTTAAGCACCTGGGGAGATTTGGGATCTGCTACCAGACTGAACAACAACAAAAACCAGACTGCCGAAAAAGCAGTTGTGTGGGAGTCTCCCTGCCTACTAGGGAACGTAGTCTGGGGAAAGGAGGGGCTAAGTCTCCTTTCTGAGTGATTTCCGTGATCAAACATGGCTTCCTTCTGGCTGCTTGAAGCCCTGGTGGGCAACAGACAGGCACCAATGGGGATGCTTTCCTTTTCCTCAAACTGGGCTTAAAGCAGCAGGGGAAGGACATTTTCAGGGGGCAAAATAGTATAGAGGGAAGAGTTAATTCCCCCCTTCCTCCGCTAGGGTTGAAACCTCCAGAGGGTGGCTGCAGTTCTCCTGGAATTCCAACTGGTCTCCAGATGGCAGAGATCAGTCCCTCCGGAGAAAATGGCCGCTTTGGAAGTTGGTCTCTGTGGCCTTATACCCTGCTGTGGTCTCTCCCCAGACTCTACCCCCCAAAATCTCCAGGTGTTTCCCACCCCAGAGCTGACATCCCTGTTCCTCAGCCGTCAGCACCATTGCCCCAAGCCATATTGAACCCCGCCCAGTAGGGTTGTTACCCTCCAAGTGAGGCCTGGCATTAAAACTGTTCCCCAGATGACAGAGATAATTTCTTCTGGAGGAAATGGCTGCTTTGGAGGGTGGACTCTATGGCATCATATCCCTGCCAAGGTCCCTTCCCTCCCAAAACCTATCCCTCACCAGACTCTCGCCCCCAAATTTCCAGGAATTCCCCAACCTGGAGCTGGCAACTCTCCCCTCCCCAGCCTCAGATTTCCCCTAACATCACATGCGCTTTGGACTGCAAGTCCAGTTTTGTGACAAACTCGAAATGCAGCTCCTTGCAACATTATTCCCATTTTACAGATGAGGAACTGAGGCTGAAAGAATGGTGGCTGCTAAGTCTGTGGCCAAGCTGGGTTTTGGACTTTGATCTGATACCACAAACACAGGTTTCCCTCCTTGTACGTTGCATTGGTGAACGTGGGCTTGCTCCTACAAACATCCCCCTCCCCTCATTCTATACAGCCCAGCAAGTGTAACTTTCACAACATGGACAGGAACATTTTTATCTGCTCATGTCTGCAGATAAAAGTTGCGGCTACAGTGGCTGGCTGAACAGTTGGTAACAAGCACGCATTAATACCTTTTTAAAAAGCACAAATTAAATAAGTAGTGCTGAGCCGTTGCTAGTCCACGTTAAGACTGTCGGTGGTGCCTTCTTGAATCTTGGGGATTAAATCTGCAATTGTCTTGAAATGGAACCAGAAAGAAAAATCTGCAAGCGTCCGGTTGTCCACAGCCTGCTGATTGAGAGCAAAGTGCTGAGCTCATCCCAAGCGAGTGGGTCACAGCTACCTTGTGCCTTCAGCTTAGCCATCAAAATAGACTTTCTCGTGTCTCTGGGCTTGGAAATTCCACCCACCTCACCCCACCCCACCCCACAGACCAATCCTCCCCTTCACTTTCAAATGGATACCAAAC
>NW_015175374.1:212314-217010 GCF_001447785.1 Gekko japonicus
GCAAAGAGCCCATGCCTGCTTTCTTCCACCTCCTTACTAGAAGAGGCCTTTGCATCTGCAGGGAGTGCCCTTTGGGAAGCAGCCACTTCTGTCATTGGAGGAGGCTCAACTTGGAATCTCCTCAGAGTGTTATGATTGGCCCTTCCCTCTTGGGCATTCATTTTTTTGTGGTGACACCCACTACACTTTCTCTCTTTTTTGTATTTTTTCCCCATATGTGCGTGTGTGCATGCACGCGCCTGGAAGTCATGGGGACCTCTGGTGACTGACCCCTGTTGGGGGCTTGGAGGATATTCAGAGAGGTGGCTGAATAAAGCCTACGCCTCTCCTCCTGACTGCTGGTATTCCAAGGAGGTCTCCCATCCAAGGACTTGTCAGAGTTGACCCTGCTTAGCTTCTGAGATCTGACAAGACCGGGCTTGCCTGGGCTATCTAGGTCAGGGTCTGCTACGCTTTCTCATTGCAGGCTCAGTGAGCTTGGGGACTCCTGCACTGGCAAGTGTGAGTGGTCAGTCCCTTACGAAAACTCAGAAGCAAGGAAAGGGAGCTGGCTCAGTCGGGGGAGGGAAGGACATATAGTATTGGAGATCTATGATTGGGTCTCTTGCTTTCTCCAAGGGGTTGAGTTGGGCTTCCCATTTGTTCAGAGCAGTGATGCTATGGTGCTCTTCCCCAGTTCTTTCTCCTCCCTCTGAGAGTTACGAGGCATGGATCGGTCTCGCTGCTTCTCTCTTTTTTGATGCCATCAAGCTGCAGCCGACTTATGGCGACCCCATTGGGCTTTCAAGATAAGGTATTAGAGGAGGCGGTTCGCCCTGGCCTACCTCTGTTTAGCAACCCTGGACTTCCTTGGTGGTCTCCCATCCAGATACTAACCACGGATGACCCTGCTTAGCTTCTAAGATAGGGTGAGATCAGGCTAGCTGGGTCAGGGCTAGATGCTGTCATCCTGTAGTGTGGCAGCATCTCGCTAAGGACTTTCAGGTTTGGTGGAAATCCCCCACCCCAGTCTAAAATTGCCAAGTTGGACAGGGGAGTTGTGTTCAGGGGATGGTGAAGTGGCTGCTGGGGGGAAGGAAGCTGGTGTCCCTTAGTAGCTGAGAGTGTGATGACTGAGTTTGCAAGTCCCCAGTAAAGCAGAGGCAAACAGCTAGTCCCTAGATCCATTATTGCCAGTATGTGGATAGCAATACCCATCTGCCTTGCAAGGTTGTTGAGACAATCTCCAAAGTAATATACACCAAGTACTTTTGGTCAGGGGTCGTTTCGTAGAAAAAGAGCTAGGGGAACTCATTAGCATAACTCATTAGCATATGCCACAACCCCTGACATCACCGGAAGTGTGTCATAAGGCCACACACACCACCCCAACGGTCCTGGCCGCCCCCGCTGGCCTTGCAGCTCCACTGCCGAGCCCCATGAGGGACCCGGCGGTGGACCTGCAAGGCCGGCGGGAGTGCAAGGAAGCCCCGCGAAGGCCCTCCCTGGCCTCAGGCAGGCAGGGGTGGGGAGAGGCAGGGAGGAAGCAACTCTTCTCCTGCCTCCTCCTGGCTGAATGAGGGCCAGAAGCGGGGCGGCCGGAAGCAGGGGGCGGGGCTTCGTCATGTGCCCCGCCCCCGTACCTCACCTGGGGGAACTGCGATCCCCCGCGATCCCCCCCGAAATGACCTCTGCTTTTGGTGCATTTCCTAATTGCTATCTGAAACACTCAGTGTTTTTAGAAGGCCGAGAATTAGGTGGTGGTGGAAATTGCCCTCAAGTCACAGCTGACTTATGGCAAGCGCCGCGCCCCTCAGGTAGGCAAGAGATGTTCAGCGGTGGTTTTGAGGCAAGGGATGTTCAGAGGTGGTTTGCTATTGCCTGCTGTTGCCTGCCTGCTATTCCTTGGAGGGCTCCCATCCAAACACTATCTAGGGCCAACCCTACTTAGCTTGTGAGATCTGATGAGGTTGGGCTAGTCTGGGCCATCCAGGTCACGGTCGAAGAATTAAGAGGAAGGGGAGGTGAGCCTCAAAATGCCTGGGGTGATTGAAGCTTTGTCATTTTCGTTGGTCCTGTCAAAGGTAATACGTGGCTTTGGGCTAGAGAGTTAAGAGGTGGGGTTTGCAGTAGCAGCTTCAGATGGTTAGAGCCAGAGGAGAGCAGGCACTTCTGTAGACACTAAGGTGTGGTTTGGTTGCTGGGGTGTGCAAATAGAAATGTGTAGCATTCTGGGGTAAGGCAGATGTCCTTTTTCTGTGCTCCCTGGTTGCAAACCGGTTGTGCAGGCTGCTTTGGTCTTTGGACTGCGTGAACCTGTGTGGGTGTAGCTGTCCTGCTGGGGGGGGGGATAACAGGTGCGTGGAAATGAGCGGGTTGTAGGGTCCACTTCTGGACACCGCTTGCACATTCTCCAAACCTTGAGCACGCCTTTCCTTTTCTGCTGTTTCTCTGCAATGAATGAAGTAACCTAAACTTTTACACACCTTTCTGATTACGGAACTTCCGCTGTCCGGATTGCCAAATGAGCTGCCCTGGCGTGTAACCCCCTCTCTTCCTTTTAATAACACATATGAGCTGTTCTGTCTGGGGGGGGGGTGGAATTAATGTATCACATTACAGGACACATTACATTGCCTGAAGCGATGAGTCTGGCTAGCTGTGTCAGAACAAGCTGGAGCAGCAGCAGGAAGACATGCCCTACGCCAGCCAGCAGGGGTCAGTCTACCCTCTCGGTGCGGGCTGCCTTTTGCTGCGTCTTGTCCCAGCATTTTGTTACATTAGGAGGATGCTTGGCAAATGATGTCTTCTGGAGGAGGCAGGAACTGGAGGTCCACAGAGGGCTAATGCCAGTCCTCAGCCTTAAGCCAAAAGCAGGCAGCGGCCAATCCACTGCCTCCCCCACCCCCTTCTGTCCCTCCTTTCTTAAGACAATGCTTGTGGGATGTTGATGCAGAAAGCCTACCCAAGCCTTAGACTTCCAAATGTGACTGAGCCTCCCTAACTAGGTCTTAATTGGAGTCCGTGGTTATCCTATCAATAAGTAGCTGTCTAAGGTCTTCAGAGTACTTGCTGTATCCTGTTACCGTTCCTACACCGGCCCCTTGGTGAGCTGATTTCCCCATATGGCACATGGGAGAGAGGCTTCCTTAATGGCCTGGCTTTGGAAAGATGATATTTGAACAGGGGCTCTCCTACCCTGATGCTGCAGCTGCCGCTCTCGTCTACAGGGCTCGCTCCCGACACTTCTTCCAGTGCTGAAATTCATCACCAGGTAGAGGCCACTTCAGAATCACTTGTTTGTGTGGAGCAATTAGCCTGGAGCCCTTCACGGCTCCTTCTCGCCAGCCAGCTGCATAAAAAAAATCAGAGGAAGCTGCGGAAAGGCAGACGTAAAGGTGGGGAAGCTGCACTCAAATGACCCAGCTGTTTCTCCTTGGAGAGTTCCTCTCCTCTTCCCCAGAAAACTTAACCTTGATTTCTAGGCCCCCCCCCCCATCGGTACTTGCAGTCTGCAAACACCAGTCACGTGGGACTGCCGGGGCTATCAATCCTGGGCCACAGACCAAGCCAAAGGAGATGATTGTCGACCTATGGTGCATTTTTATCCGATCCAAGGAGCTGAGTGCAGCATGCAAAGTTCTCTCTCCCTCAGTAGCCCAGGTTTCTTGCATCCTTGTTTTCTGGTATTTATTTTGGCTCTCCAGTTTCAAATCCTTCCCATCCCTGGAAATGAATCACTGGTTAACTCTCCTTTATTGTTCAGCACATCTCGGATATATCATTTCCCAAGGAAGCGCCTTCAGTCGAGGAACTGTTAATCTGACTTGCCGCTAGGAACTCCATGCAAAGTAATTAAGAGACCAGGCCTCGCTCGGCTGGGAATTCATCCATCCGATAATTATTTGATCTGCTCAGCCCACGACGATGAACTCGGGGGTGGAATCTTCTAAGACAGCCTGTACCCCTGGCTGATCCTCTGGGGTGGGGCAAGGTCAGCCGGCAACACGCAACGATGTACAATCGCTATAATATTCTTTGCTGCCACTCTTCCTGGAAGTATTTCATCTACCTTTGCAACATGGGTATTATGAGCTGAGATCGAGGCAGCTCTTAACCAAGTGATTTCATGTTTAATCAGCTCATAACAACACAAGACCAAACTACATACAACAAGGCTGACTTATATACGATTTGAACGGGCAAAACCACACATCCCAAACGATAACAACCAATCATAATGTGTACATAACGACCAATGGGCGTTGTTCCCTCCAGAACTCTACGCTCTGATTGGCCCACTGTGCAAAGCAGCCAATCAGAACGTGCACTTTAGAATAACAGGCTTCTATAGAGCCTTGTCTGAAGCTCAGGCATGCTTGTAGCATTACAGGGTAAGAACACATACATCACCATTGCAGGTATGGGACCAATGAGATTCATTCCCACCAGAAATAGAATCCCCCTGGATTGGTCTGTCTCGCAACAGGGACCAATCCGACAGCCGGGTTTGCGATACCATCGCGTCTATGGAGCTTGTGCCTGAAGCTCCGGCCCAGGGTTACATTGAGCCACCTAAGTCAATGTATGTCCATACATAACAATGGGGCAGTTCACTGCGCTCACACTAACTCAGCTTAGAGGGAACACTCTGGAGTTCTCCCAGAATTACAACTGACCTCCTGGCTACAGAGGTTATTTCGCTTGGAGGAAACGG
>NW_015175374.1:217027-262141 GCF_001447785.1 Gekko japonicus
TGCTGAGCGCCTTCCTGTTCACAAGCTCCGCCCCCAAACTGCTGGGAAGTTCCCAACCCAGAGTTGGCAACCCTGTCTCCACCACCACTGCTCCAAAACAGGCACTGGACAAGCTAAAAGTGATGCTGGGCCTTGAAAGGCACACAGCTTCGGAAGACACACTCCAGTCTCTCCACCATCACATGACTGCCATTTTCTCTGCCTCTTCCACTGGTACCCAGGGACCAAATCTACTTTATGGTGAAGCCACAGTGCCAATCAGCAGCTGGAACAGCGTCAGCCTGCCTGACGTACTGCCCTCACTAAGCCTCCGAGCAACCCACAATTAGAAAGGATACTTCTCCACATTTATCTCCTATACCGATACATTTATTGCTCCACTGCTGCTCCCCCCTTAATTAAATCTGAACAACTGTTGACTATATAAACTTAACTTGCTATTCGTGTTTTGTCTCCACCCATCTTCATCAAGTTACGTGCTAATTTGCTGTTCAGCCTCTGTCTATAAGTTTGAACTGTTGCCTTCCATACCTGTGTATCTGAGGAAGTGTGCCTGCACACGAAAGCTCATACCTTGAATGCAACTTTGTTGGTCTTACAGGTGCCCCCACGGGACTCTTAACTTTGTTCTATTGCTTCAGACCAACATAGCTGCCCACCTGGATCTACCCTCTGAGTGAAAGGACATGATGACAATGTTACAAGGTCTTTAATGCTCAGCTTGTGCCCCGGTATGGACGGCTTCAAAAGGGAATTAGATAAGCATATGGAGCAGAGGTCCATCAGTGGCTATTAGCCACAAGGTACAGATAGGGGCTCTGGGGCAAGGGATGCTCTGTCATCTTGGTGCTTGGGGGGGTCAACAGTGGGAGGGCTTCTAATGTCCTGGCCCCACTGGTGGACCTCCTGATGGCACTGGTATTTCTGGCCACTGTGTGATACAGAGTGTTGGACTGGATGGGCCTTTGGCCTGATCCAACATTGGCATCTCTTATGTTCTTATGTTATAGGTGGCACAAGGGAAAGGTGGCACAAGGTATAGGTGCCCCGGTATAAGTGGCACAAGGGCCCGCACCTCCCACCCTCCTTATGCCACCAAAGTTTTCAGTTCCCCAAGGAGGCAGCTGAGTAGGTCAGGCACAGATGTCCAGGAAGGACAACAACTCATGCTGTTCGTTAAATGCTCTGTGTGTGTCGACTTGCAGTGTTCCCTCTAAGCTGAGTTAGTGTGAGCTAGCTCACCGCTGTTTAGCCTCCAGCTCACACATTTTTGTCTTCGCTCAGGGAGGAGGGCTCCAGAGCAAACTGATTGATGCAGTAGTCAAATCGCTGGCTCACAACTTGAAAGCTCGCAAAGTGGAATGTTTGATCATGGGACTCCATAGCTTAGAGGGAGCATCGGTGTCGAGTGTCATCCAGTCGCAGCTGACCTATAGTGACCCCTTGGGGTTTTCAAGGCAAGAGACGTTCTGAGGTGGTTTGCCCTTGCCTGCCTCTGCGTAGCAAACCAAGACTTCCATGGTGGTCTCCCATCCAAGGACTAACCAGGGCCGATCCTGCTTAGCTTCCCAGATCTGACAAGATCGAGCTAGCCGAAGTCAACCAGGTCAGGGCAGTGAAGGGTTACTGCTGGACAAAAGGATGGGACGGGGTCAGCGTGATGCAGTGGTTCCAGTGCTGAACTAGAACTTTGGAGGCCTGGGTTCAAACCCCTACTCTGCTATGAATCTCACTGGGTGACCGTTGGGTCAGTCACCCTATCACAGCCTAACCTACCTCACAGGGGTTATTTATTTCTTTAGAAAACGTACAGGCCCCCTTCGCCAGAGACCTGCTTGAGGCAGCTTCCAACTAAACCAAAACCACTGAAGCATGAGCCAGGGCTCTTTTTGTAGAAAAAGCCCAGCAGGAACTCATTAGCATAATAGGCCACACCCAACAGCAGAAACTCATAGGCATATTAGACCACACCCCTGACAACACAGGTCATTAGCACATTAGGCCGCACCCCCATGTTACCAGAAGTGTGGTTATCCAGCCACACCCACCTTTTGCTTGCTTTTCTGTTTACCTTGTTTGTTGTCAAAACCCAGGGCTTTTTTGTAGCAGGAACTCCTTTGCATGTTAGGCCACACACCCCTAATGTAGCCAATCCTAATGAGTTTCTGCTGTTGGGTGTGGCCTATTATGCTACTGAGTTCCTGCTGGGCGTGGCCAACTTGGGAGCCAGCCGGAACTCTGTTCCTGTGTGTTCCTGCCCAAAAATAGCCCTGAGCGTGACCATTAGAAACAAACAGATGCCATTAACAACAGGCCGGGGCATGATAGCAGCAGAACACGCATACTGAGCAGCCTAGCAGGAGGCAGGTAAAATGATCCTCCAGCCAGAAGCAGACTTAAAAAAAAAGGCTCGTAAGCAAAAGCCTGAGTAAAAAGAAATGGTTTAGCTTGGTACCTACAGGAGTTAGACAGGTGCCAGGCGAGCTTCATGGGGGAGGGCATTCCAAGGGTGAGGCGTCACCACTGAAAAGGCCCTGCCCCTAGTCACCACCTGCTTCGTCTCTGAAGGTGGAGCACAGAAAGCAGGCCTTCAAAAGAAGATCTTCAAAGGCAAGCTGGACGATACAGGTAGAGGTAGCTCTACCTGTTGGTGTAGAGCCAGTTTGGTGTAGTGGTTAAGTGCGTGGACTCTGATCTGGGAGAACCGGGTTTGATTCCCCACTCCTCCACTTGCACCTGGCTGGATGACCTTGGGCAAGCCATAATTCTGTCCTTGAAAAAGAGCAGTTTCTGTCAAGAGCTCTCTCAGCCCCACCTGCCTCACAGGTTGTCTGTTGTGGGGAGGGGAAGGGAAAGGAGGTTATAAGCCACTCTGAGACTCCTTTGGGGAGTGAAGAGCAGGGTATAAATCCAATCTCTTCTCTTCTTCTTCTTCTCTTCAAGTACCTTGCCCCCATTCTGTTCAGAGCCTTCATGGGAAGAACCAACACTTTGAATGATGTCTGGAAACAGATGGGCAGTCAGTGCAGATCGTTCACTGTAGGGGTAATGCGATCCCTGTATCCGGCCTCCAACAACCTGGCTGCTACATTCTCCAGAGTGAGATCCAGACCCTGCGGGATTTAATGCAGTTCCGCAGGGCCTGTAAAACGGAGATGTTCCGCCAGGCCAGGCCTGTGGTTGAGGAGGCATGAATCCAAACTGTATTGGCCTCCCTCTGCTCTCCTGTCATGTTGCTCTTTTCCATCTTCCATCATTTCTACCTTGCATTGATTTCATCTGCCCGTCCTCCCTCAGCATTAGTGACATCTACCTGCACCCATATAGGGTGCCTCCGGGAGCAGACGAACTGTTGGTGCCATCGACAGCAGTAGCTTATTAATATAAATTGAGATATTGATTTTTAACTGTTTCTTGTGTTTAAATGGGCTGTACTATGTTGTTTATATATTGTTGTAACCTGCCCTGAGCCTGCTAGTGGGGGAGGGAGGGCTAGAAGCCCCCCCCCAAATTAAATAAATAAAATTTTAGGCCAAGGGATGTTTCCAAACAGTTCTCAGAGGCAGACCCGTGTGAAGTGCATTTCAGAAATCTAACCTGGATGCGACCAGAGCAGAGATCACCGCGGCCGAAACCACAAGGTCGTTGCAAGGGTCTGCATTTGGCACCCCCGGACCGAGGAGAATTTGCAGACGCACCTCCAACTATATCTGTTCAATAGGTTCAATAGAAATGTTCTCGCTAAATTTACAAGTTTTGGGGTGTGTGTGGCCACATTTCAGAAAATACAAGGTTGTCATGATTGGGGTGGGAAGGAAAGCAGCACAGCTAGCGTGTGGAAGGAAGAGGTGGCGCAGCTGGTGTGGGGCGGGGAGCGTACAACCATGGGGCATGGTCCTTCTGAGAAAGTGTGTGTGTGTGTGTGTGTGTGTGTGTGATATCCTTCTCTTTCCGTGGTGACCTGTCTCTGCGTTGCAAACAGGGAAGTCAATATTTCTTTCAAGATACAGGCTTTAGTGGTTGAGGCCAGGGAAGCTAGAGCCTGGTGTGAATCTGGTGGGTTATAGCTGGTTCCCCGAGGTATCTGGTGGATCAAGGGCAAAATGAGGTCAGAATCTATTATAGGCTGTAAGCTTGTTGGGGCAGGGAACTGACTTCTGTTTGTTACTTTGAGAAGCGCTGCGCATACGAACGGCACTCTTTAACTACCACTGCAGGGACTGAGCATTGGAAAGTTTTGTTTATACCTGGTCGATCTCCTTACGTTGTTTCTGCTGAGGCCACTAGCATCTTTATGTCTAAACCAGGGGGCCCCCAGACTTGTAGAGCCTCTGAGTGCTTACAGAATTTTGAGAACAGCTAACGGGCACCACTACAAAATGGCAGCCCTGGGGAGGTGGCAATCACAAAACATTGGGAGTCTCCAGAAGATGTTAGGAGGTTCCTGGCTGAGCATCCTCCTCTCATGTAGCCAGCTGTTTCCCAATGGACACAAATACGGCAATGAAATGGAGGAAAGTCAGGGCTGGCTCTTTGCTTTAGGGGACAGATGCTTTGGGAAGAAGCCAGTGGTTGCCAGGAAACACAATGGTGAGTACCGTAGTCCTCACAGCCACCACATTGGGGATCACTGGCCTAAGTATCTAGTCTGGATCCTGTCCACACACTAAAAAAAATGAACATGCCACTTGGTGCCTTACAGTCATTAACAACAGTGGGATGTGTTACCATTCTCTCCTGTCTTTACCATAGTCTTATCACAGAGTAAGAGTTTCCAGCAATTCTTAGAGTGGAATGGCATCACTTCCGGGTTTTTCTGGACGTGACAATGCAGTTGCGCCAATGGTGATTTAATTTTTTCTCCTTCCCATGCTCACCAGGAACTTGGCATCTTTAATCTCAGGATGGACACCATAAAGGGTGGTAGCATGCAAGACGACTCTGGCTTGAGGCCCAATCTACTATGTCCGTGGAATCTCTGATGTATTTTATTCAGGGCCTGATGCTGAAGAGCTTCTCGGAGGCTTAGACTTCTGGTTCCATCGCAGTTCTGATGTGAGCGCCCTGCAAATGTGCCAATGGGGGGGGGTCCGAGTTGATCTTGGACCCCCTGAGGAGGGTTGTAGCCTGGGGTACAAAAGGTGCCTCTCCCAAGGCAGAAGCCAAAGGATTGAGGCACCTTTTTGCTCCAATAGGCCCCCTTGGCACGGAGCCACCATGGCATCTAGTGGTGCACACTGGACAGAGCATACAAGGGTCCCAAGGAATGATCTTCTCTACATTCTCTACATGCGCAACGAGTGCAAGTACAAATGTGAGTGAAGCCATGACCCAGCAAACAACCGTTAAAATGCTAGCAATAAAGCCATCCCAAAGCCCCCAACAAGTGGAAGGTGGAGGGGAATGCCCAATTCCAAAAAGACTGAATTTAAAGCGGGAGGCTGAAAGGGCGGCTTGAAGGAAGCGGATTAAGACGAAGTGTGCGGCAGACTAGCAAGAAAGCGATAAATCATCAGACTCATGGGGAACTTTTGGACTTTCCTCTTGTATAAACAATGACGCAGCGAGCAGAAAAAATGGCGCTGAAAGCGAAACTTATAACAGGAACGGCCAGCACATCATCGCCGGCTACCAGACTGGAAGCAACCACAGACTTCCCCAAACTGATTGCTGCAGCTTTACGCCCTCTACTGGACCAGATGACCAACCTTGGCGACAGGCTGGAAATGTTGCCAAAGGATCTCAAAATTTCAGCGCGAAAGAAATAAAGCAGATGTTCCTGAAGCAACAACAGAAAGCGGAAGAGGGACCTGAGAAAGTAGAGGAGAATAAAGACGCAGAAGAAGAAGAGAAGGACGGGGAAGACTCTGATACCATCTCAATTAGTCTGTCTGAACCCTTTGATTTTGAAGCAGAACTAGGGGTTGCTACCCCTAAAGCATTTAAAAACTTATTTGGACTTTGACAGGAGGAGAGGAAAATGCAAAATAGTTTAATTTTGATAGCCTGATGTTTATTCTTAACGCATAACATTAAACCAATGATATTTACACGATAGCCAAAGAGATTGTGATTGTTTGCCTGACACTTTCATATTATTAATTCTCATATTTTACTTTTAAGATGATAGAGATGTATCAACAATCTTATATCTCTGTACCATGGATCCTTGTTTCTCTTTATTTTAGGTTGTTCCCTCCCCCTGACCCTGTAGGTTTGTAGTTTAGAAAATAAAAACATTGAAAGACAAAAAAAATAACTTCTCGGAGGCTTGAGCCCTATACTAATTAGTTGTGTCTATGTGGGTGCCAAATTCTCTTGTTCACTTCAGACACGTTTGAAAAATCTTGGACCTAGCCTGACAGGACACGCTTAAATTGCCTTAGAACTTTACTTTAGTGTAATCTGGAAGGACCTTCAGAGATGAGCAGAAATCTCACTGGCTTTTTGGAATTCTCTTTATTTGCTTGAAATTCCTTGAATCATGTGCGTGCAAACACCTCTAATTTACCACAGAATTTTTTGCTTTAGGTAAGTTCTTATATAGCACCTGGCTGTATTCTTCCAAAGGCTAGGCCTGACTCTGTTTCCTTCCCAAAGGTAATGGCATCAGTGTCCCTGGGGATGTACAGTAATACCACGACACTGCCTGCATTTCCAATTATTATGGCATTAGGTAATTGTCAGGGCGATTAGCATTGATTTTTGTCAAGCTACATCCATTTCCTGAATCAGCATTTGCAGTCAATTAAGAATACTTTAACCGGGAGCTAGACACCTTGTTGGACATGCAATGAGCTGGAAACCCAACTTCAAGGAGAAGGAAAATACAAGTAAGATTGTCACTGACTTTAATCTGTCAGGATGAATTTACACCAGCTCACTCAGTGGTTTTCGCTCTTTAGGGGTGGTGCTCTGTCCTTTTATTGCTACTGTGAATTTCAAAGCACATGGAGCCTCAGCTTGGGCGTGGTACCATGATGTGTGTGAGAGAAGGGCTTCAGCTGCCTCCTCGGGCCATTCTCCAAATCTGATGAGCAACTTGTGCAGTCCCAAGAAGTCAAATAGCACCTTCTCGGGCTGTTTGCGGATAGGAAAATGGTGTAGGGAGAAGACTGAAGCCCCTTCTTCCCCCGGCTCCATGGTTTCAATCTGACTGAGGGCTCTGTATGCTCAGAACTGAGTTTCCACGGGGAACTTGCAGCTTCCGCCTGACTGTAAGTCCCCTGTGGTGGTCACATGTCAATCACAACACGCCTACATCCAGCCACTCAGTCTCCCTTCCAACTAGCTTGGACAAGTAGTAGCCAATACATACCCCCCCAATCTATATATCTAATTCCCAGAGTATCGCGGGCCCCGCCCCTTGTAATAATCTAATATCTGCTGAGAAGGGTTTGGGCATAATTAGAACTACATTACCCAGGACAGAAACTAAACCTGAATTCCAATACCCTGAAATTGCTAAGCCACTTCCCCACTGATAGAATGCAAAGTGCATCTTCAGATCCACTTCAGAATTTAGAATGGAAGCTTTAAGGCACTCCCTTAAAATGCCCTGGTGAAAACAACACCTTGCAGTGTTTCGTAAAGTCCACCAGCACATGAAAACTATCCTTATCTCCTCTGGGAGCTTGTTCTGTAAAGCAGGAACTACTATTGAAGTTGAACGGTCTCTGGTGGATGTCAGATGGGCAGCTCTGGGTGGGGGAACAGCTCCAAGGAGATGGTGTGATGAGTGCAGTTGGTGTACAGGTACATATGGAAAGAGGTGGTCCTTGGATAGGTGGGACCCAAGCCATGAAAGGCTTTAATGGGAGCAGCCAGCACCTTGAATGGAATGTTGAAACAACCTGGTAGCTAATGAAACTATATGAAGACCGGCAAGATACGTTTCTGCCACATAACCCCTGACAATAACTGAGTTGCTGCATTCTGACCTAGCTCTAGTTTCCAGGGAAGATCCAGCTTGGTGTGTAGTGGTTAAGAACGGTGGACTCTAATCTGGAGAACCAAGTTCGATTCCCCACTCCTCCACATGAAGCCAGCTGGGCCTAAAAAGAAGCACAGCTCACCACCTCCTGCCGGAAAAGAGCTATAGCTTCAGGCCGCCAGGCAATCCTTGGATATCTCCTGGCTGTTCTACACACAATGCCACACGGTAATTTAATTTAGTTGTCCTTTCCAAGTTGTCTTCAAGGGCATTACAGAAAGCCACTCAGAGGTTACACAGCATGGATCTGCACAGCCAGGTCAGCTGAATTTAACCATGGAGAGAGCTGGCAGATTAAATGCTGTTGATAAAACAGATTTTTTGGCCCCTGTGCCAACATCAAAATGGCAAGGCTAGCGGGGCCCCCCAGTTATCTTCAAGAGCACTGATGAGCAGAATATCTATAAATGAGATTTCATATCTAGGCTTGAGAGGAAATCAAGCTAGTCGAAACCCGAGGAAGAGAATGTTCTGCATCAGGGGTAAGGTAAAGGTTTTCCTTGCTCGAAAGCCAGTTGAATCTGACTCTAGGGTTGCGATGCTCATCTCTGTTTCCAAGCCGAAGAGCCAGCGCTGTCCGAAGATGTTTCCGTGGTCATGTGGCTGGCAGACTAAACGCCAAGGCGCACAGAACGCTGTTACCTTCCCACCAAAGTGGTAACTATTTATCTACTTGCAATTTCCTGCTTTCGAACTGCTAGGTTGGCAGGAGCTGGAACCAGAGACGGGAGCTCACTCCATCATGCGGCACTCGGGTCTAACTGCTGAACTATCGACCTTCCAGCTTGCAGTTCAGCATCTTAACCACTTGAGCCACCGCAGCTCCGCATCAGGGGTAGGTGACCTTTTTTGGCCCAAGTACTGGAAAATAGGCAACATCTGCCAGGGAAGAGGTTGGTGTGCCGTCAAGTCAAAAGGGGGAAGAGGGCGGAGTTGTCCTTGGGCAATCGTGCCTGGACCAAGCCACATCCTGGCTTAGCGGATTTGCCTCGAACTTGGCTGGTGGCTATGCAGTCCTGGGAGGCAAGGGTGGGCACAAGCTATGCCCCTTGCCTTCTGCAGTGCTGCCAGTGCTTTGGCCACTTGGGAAGGAGATCTGGCCCTGGGTGCCAAGCACAGTGGCCTGGTTTGCCATGGTCTGCATGCTTGCTGGGCGTTGCCTATCCCTGTTCTGTGGGGTGTTGGCTTAGTTGGCAGAAAGGGGCCGCTTGTTCCATGCCCTCTTGGGGAGGCTGTGAGGAGTGTGGCCAGAGAGAGACGAATAGTTGAACTCCCACCTCCATTTCAGTTTCCAGTTCCCCACTCTGCCATGGATAGGGTAGGATAGTTGCTTATTACGGTCTTTCGACCGGCGTATAGTTCAGTCAAACATAAAATACAGTAATAAAAGGTTTTCAAATTTAAGAGCTTTTAAGGTGCAGTTCCCGTAATTTGAAAATTAATGCACAGGATTTAGCAACTTGACATGTAATACTCTGCCATGGAAAGCCTCGGGCTAGACATGTGCTCTCAGGTTAACCTACCTTACAAGGTTGTTGTGAGGATAAAGTGGAGGTGAGGAGAGCAATGGAAGCTGCTTTGGGGGAGAGTGGTAAGCTAGAACTGCAACAAACAAATAAATGAGTAAAAGAGGGGGTTTCAGTAGGTGCCACTTTCTTCAGACTTTCATGACAAGCTGCAGTGGTCAGCGCTCATCCTTCAACACTGGGTGTCCCCAAGTTTGTTCAACCTGAGGCAACGTCTGGAATTTTGAAAACTGGTGGAGGGTACCACCACAGAATGGCTGCCATCAGTATTCCCTCTAAGCTGTGGAGTCTTGTGAGCAAAAATTGTACTCTGTGAGCTACTGGTATTTAAGTTGTGAGCGAGCAATTTGGCTACTGCATAGATTAGTTTGCTCTGGAGACATCCTCCCTGAGCAAAGGCAAAAATGTGTGAGCTGGAGGCTAAAAAACTGTGAGCTAGCTCACACTATCTCATCTTAGAGAAAACACTGGCTGCCATGGCAACATGTTGGGAGGTTTATTGATGGGTTTTAAAAGAGTGTATATGCTACTCCTCCAAAGATCCTCCAAAGATCTGCTTGAGGTTCCAATCCATCCACACATTGTCCTACAGGGGAGGCAGCTGTTTCCAAACCAGGGTTCCCCAACGTTGAGCCCGTGGAGGCAATGGCACCCAGTGGTGCTCCACTTGGTGCCCACCAAGCCTTTCAAGAAGTGTGCAGGGCCATTTTAAGGCAGGGCTCAGGGCTATTTTTGGGCAGGAACGCACAGGAATGGAGTTACGGCTGGCTCCTGAGTTGGCCACGCCCAGCAGGAACTCATTAGCATAATAGGCCACACCCAACAGCAGAAACTCATTAGGATTGGCTACATTAGGGTTGTGTGGCCTAACATGCAAAGGAGTTTTTGCTACAAAAAAGCTCTGGGTTTTGACAACAAACAAGGTAAGCAGAATAAGAAGCAAAAGGTGGGTGTGGCTGGATGAGCACACTTCTGGTAACATGGGGGTGTGGCCTAATATGCCAATGAGCTGGGCTGTCAGGGGTGTGGCCTAATATGCTAATGGGTTTCTGCTGTTGGGTGTGGCCTATTATGCTAATGAGTTCCTGCTGGGCTTTTTCTACAAAAAAAGCCCTGGCAGGGCTTATTATTGGCTGTCCTTACTCGGGATTTTCCACTGGAGGATCAGAAGGACTGGGAAGCACTTGGGCTTTCCCTGGTTGGTGTGTGGTTCTTTCCCACTTCAGGCTATCCTTCTTTCAGAGGAGGTCTGCAGAAGGAGGTCGTCTTTTTGGCTCCACCTTCCAAAGCAGTGGCAGCCAATCTGGGGTGTCGCTCAGCGCTTGTCTCGATATTTCGAAGTTGATCTCAGGCTTTAAAAGGCTGGGGACCCCTGGTCTGTGCAGACAGAAAGGGGGGGGGGAGCTTCCCGTGCTCATCTGAGCATTGAGGCAGGCTTGGTTCTGTGCTTTGCGGGATATGGACGTGAATGCCAGGAAGAATGTTTGCCAAGCCCCGTGCCCCAAGCTCCGTGCTGCTCCTGGGCACCACGTTGAGGACCCCTGTTCCACGCAATTGCTAAAGGAGTCAGTCCTCCTCTGCAGCTGGTTAAACTCCTGAGGATCTGGGTTCTAGTTTTGTGAGGGAGGCAGTCCCCGGAATGGCATTCCACTTCTCCTGGCTACAGCTTCAGAAACAAACCACCAACTTTTTTTTTGTGTGTGTGTGTGTGTGGCCTGAGTTATTAGTTGCCATGGCAAATGTAAATGAACCCCGCGAGTTGCTGAGGCAGACCTTTTGTCCAAGGTTGCTGTACACCCAAAGGAGACCGTTCAAGTACGTTCTTGAGGGGCGATTCAGGATCTTTGAATTTAACCCCGCGTGGTCTGAAAGCCTTCTCCTCCCCGTGCCGAGATGCCGAACAGGAAAGGGGTGTGTGAATCGAGTCAGTTTCCCTACCACACCGATCTCTGATATTGTTGTTCTCTCTCCCACCTCTGTTGCCTCGGGAGGCACAGCGATTTCGTTTTGCTTATTTGGCTGACAACACACAACCCGCTCGGCTGCGCAAGGCTCCTTTCTATATAAATAAATATATAAACTGTCCTGAAGCTGGGATTTAATTAGCCGCTGCTGGGAAGGAAGAAAAGCACACAGCTTGAGAAGCGCTTGACAATTCAGGTCTGCAGGACTCAGCAGTTTGACATTCTAATTCCACGATTTCTCACCTTTCAACCGAACCAAGAAGGAAAAGAGGCTCCTTTTATTGTTCTGCAGCGGCCAGATTCCCCAACCTGGGCTCTCCACTGAATAGTGTGGGGCGGAGGGATAGTTATCAAAACAGCTCCCTCCCCTGCCTGCTTGGCTATGTTTAGGGATGCTGAGAATGCTGTCGCAAACACGTTCAGCGGGCAGACATCACTCTTTCGTCAGCTGCAATCACCTGTGGACCTTAGCGCGGCTTGTGTGCAGTCTGCAGTGTCTGCGCACGTGACAAGAGTGTCATGCTGAGGACCCAGGGTCACTGGTGGACATTGTGAGCTTGGTAACGGAAGGGTACGGCTGCCAAGTATGGATGCGCCATTGATGCTGCAGTTGGATCAGAGACCGCTTTGAGCTGCCTTCTGGTTCCTTCTATGTGATATACTAATACCCAGGACCCCAGCATGATTCCTCTAGATTTGGTACAAATTTATAATTCCTTCTGTCCCATGGTCCCATCGTGTGCGTACCTGTGTCATGAGTTAAGAAATTCAAGGTTGTGTTTTATTTCTGAAATTATATTAATAAACTATAGCATGATAACGGGCTTGTAAACCAAACCGAAGCAATCCACCTTGCTTACCACTAAGCCCTATACTTAATCTATAGGTGCTGCATGTTTTTGTTCAGTCGCACAGTCGAGTCCAACTCTTCGCGACCCCATATCTGGTTCCATATCCGGTTCTAACTGTCGCTTCTTGACCCTTATACAGGTTTCTCAAGAGACAGGTGAGGTGGTCTGGTACTCCCATCTCTTTAAGGACCTGCCATCGTTTGTTGTGATCCACACAGTCAAAGGCTTTAGCATAGTCAATGAAGCAGAAGTAGATATTTTTCTGGTACTCTCTTGCTTTCTCCATAATCCAGCGAATGTTGGCAATATGATCTCTCGTTCCTCTACCTCTTCGAAACCCAGCTTGTACTTCTGGTAGTTCTCTATCCACGTACTGTTGAAGCCTAGCTTGTAGGATCTTGAGCATGACCTTGCTAGCGTGTGATATGAGTGCAATTGTGCGATAGTTTGAACATTCCTTGGCATTGCCCTTCTTTGGGATTGGAATGTATACTGACCACCATAGAAGCAGGAGACCTCGTCTCCATGATCTACACGCCTGCGTTGCTTGTGTTATGCTTCTGCCTGCTTCCTGGCTCAATAGACTGGAACAGCCATTCTCAAGGTGGTACCCATGGAGGAAGAAGAAGAGCTGGTTTTTATACTCCACTTTACCCTAAGGAGTCTCAAAGTGGTGTACAATCGCCTTCCCTTCCTTTACCATGGGTGCTGTGGTACCCACAGATATTTTTTTCCAGTGTCCACGTCCTTATCCCCCATAGGGTTGCCAGGTCTGGGTTGGAAAATACCTGGAGACTTTGGGGGTGGATCCAAGAGAGGGCGGGGTCTGGGGAGGGGAGGGGCCTCAGCGTGGTACAGTGCCATAGAGTCCATCCTTCACAGCAGCCATTTTCTCCAGGGGAGCTGGGGAAGGGAGAGGAGTTTGTAAGCCGCTCTGAGACTCCAAGTGAAGGGCGGGGTATAAATCCAATCTCTTCTTCTTCTTCTTCTTCTTCTGCTTGCTTGGAACTTCCCAACATTTAATAGAACCTTCCAACATTTCTGGGACTAGACTCAGACCCCGTGCCAGCCATTTTGCAATTGGTCCCATCCCCATGGCAGCCATTTTGTGTCTGTCCAGTCCTGGCCTGCTCTGGGAGTTCTCCCTCCACCTTTGTGTCTGCAGGGAACCCTTCTTTGGAAATAGCCGCCCTGTTGCAGAAGGATGCTGCTTGCTCGGAACTTCCCAACATTTAATAGAACCTTCTAACATTTCTGTGACTAGACTCAGACCCTGTGCCAACCATTTTGAAGTTGGTCCCATCCCCGTGGCAGCCATTTTGTGTCTGTCCAGTTTTATGCCCCCTTTGCTTTGTGGTAGGGTTGCCAGGTCCACCTCTAGCTGCAGCGGGGGAGTCCTGGCCTGCTCTGGGAGTTCTTCGTGCGCCGTGATGACATCACCCAGAAGTGATGTAATTGTGTCAGGCACGTTGGGGGTGGGATCACTATCATTCGAGGGGTGGACATAGAGTTTTCCCTTGAATGACAGAGCGTTCCCCTGTAATGTGCCCGGCACATTGGGGGTGGGGTTCCCCTGGCGACCCGATTCGGGCCGGCGGGTAAGTGGCCCATTGAGCAGACAAACTCCCGCACCCCTGGAGGATCTGGAAACCCTACTTTGTGGACACATGCACAGTCTTCTCTGTATTTTGTCCTTGCAGCAGCTCTGAGGTGGGTTGGACTAAGAGAGTATGATGCCCCCCCCCGAAATCAAGGAGGGGAGGGAGGAGCTTCCTTTTCACTGGACAACACACTAAAGCTACCCATTTTCATCTAGTAGACTTAGCTCAAGGCTCACTGGTATAAAGATTGGTCATCCTGTGTTTGTTTTCTGTAACAAATGTCAAGTAATTTTTTTTTAAAATGGTTCCATATCCAGGGTGAATTCTTCTGAGTTCTTATTGCTTTGTGGAAGAGGCATCGTGTCAGACTTTAGTAGGGGGAGGTAAAGAGATTGCAGAGGTTTGGAGCATGATTTCAAAACCTGCGCATTGGTACAGTCGAGATTAAACTGAACAAAGAGAGAAAGAAGGAAAGGAAAGGAGAAAGTAGCGTATACTGAAGAGCATTTGTGGTAATTACTTTGTCAAACCTTAGAACAGCCGCAGACTTCATTGTGTTGTGGAACAGCAGACGCAATCGGAGACACCTCTGGGCTCAACCGGGAGCCATTTGTTTAAGAAAGCTTTCTGGAAGATAAAAGGACCAAAACACTTATCCTTGTGGCCTAGCTCCTCCTGTATCGTTTAGATGAAAGCAAGTCAGCTGCTCCTTGGAAACAGTTTGTACAATTAGTGGCCCCACGGTGACTCACGGGGAATGGAACAGCCCACACCCCTACTTCCCACCCTTGTTCTCTCCCACCATCCTGTCACTGCTTTCTCTTTCTCCCTTGCTCCTTGCTCTCTCTTCCCCCCTCCACCATCGCTTTGAGCTTCTTGTTGCTGCCGCCCAGCTGATGGGGGGGGGGAATATCAGAGTCAGAGGTGCTTTCCCCTCCAACACACCTCAGTAGCTTAGATTACCAAGGGCGTGCTTTCCGTCCCAAGCCTCGCCCTCAGTAGGTTTGGTGCAGAAAGGACATCCTGCATTCTCCAAAAATCCAAAAACTAAAAAAATCCCTTTAGGGACGGCTGAATTCCCCCCAAAACCTTTTGAAATGGCCTCTGCAGGGATCTGCTTCAGGCATCAATGGTGAGATATTAGAATGTTTGGGAGATTTTGTGGTGGACTCTAAGAAGGGCTGGGTTTGGGAAGGGAGAGGCCTCAGCTGGGTATAATGCCACAGAGTCTACCCTCCAAAGCAGCCATTTTCTGCAGGGAGACAGACCTCTGCTGTCTAGAGTCCAGTTGTAATTCTGGGGGGTCTCCAGGTCCCATTTGGAGGTTGGCAACTCTAGGCCTGGCAGTAGTCTAGGGTTGCCAGCAATGCTCCCTCTAAGCTGTGGAGTCTTGTGAGCAAAAATTCTACTTTGTGAGCTACTGGCATTAAAGTTGTGAGCGAGCCATTTGGCTGCCGCAAACTTAGTTTGCTCTGGAGCCCTCCTCCCTGAGCTGAGACACAAATGTGTGAGCCAGAGGCAGAAAAACAGTGAGCTGGCTCACACTAACTCAGCTTAGAGGGAACACTGCCTGTGACCTAGACAACCCCATCAGCTAGGTAATGGCAGCATGATTGTTGCCACCTTCAGGGAACGGAGAACAACTAGGGGGAAGGGGCGGAAATTTCTTCCTCCCTTGGGTACCTCATCTCTCCCTTCTCACCTCCTTTTCTTCCTCTTCCTCTCTCTGTTCCGCTGATGCAGTTTCTTCCCCCCTGTCCTTGGGCGATTCTGCATTGGCTTTTCCCTCCGTTGCTTTACCAAACCCACGTTGGAACAGAAATTCCCCTCTGGATTGTGTGCTGCTTTCACTTCCTTTGATGATCAGGTTTTATGGTGGCCTCTACACGTCATGCCACTTTCACTTTCTTTGATCATTGGGTTTGGTGTAGCGGTTAAGTGCGCGGACTCTAATCTGGGAGAACCGGGTTTGATCCCCCACTCCTCCACTTGCAGCTGCTGGATGACCTTGGGCAAGCCATAGCTCTGATAAGAGCTGTCCTTGAAAAAGAGCAGTTTCTGTCAGCTCTCTCAGCCCCACCTGCCTCACAGGGTGTCTGTTGTGGGGAGGGGAAGGGAAAAGGAGTTTGTAAGCTGCTCTGAGACTCTGAGTGAAGGGTGGGGTAGAAATTCAATCTCCTCCTCCTCCTTCTATTTTATGGTACCTCCTTCATAGATTTATAGCCATTCACAGTCAGTACTGTGTTGCCCCGGGGTATCTGAATGTGGTTTTGAGCTGCACCTTTTCCTCAGTGTTGAGAAAGCGTAGAGTGAAGCCCAGGTGCAGAATCGCCCCTTGTCGCACTGTAGCCACCTGCCAGCATTGTGCACGGGGATCTTTTCCTCAGTGTTGAGAAAGTGTAGAGTGAAGGCCAGATGCAGAATCGCCCCTTGTCACACTGTAGCCACCTGCCAGCATCGTGCACGGGGATTGCTAGTCAACTTCCGTAATGGCAGCTGGGATGTAACAATGTTACATTGTGAGATCTCATTTTTCTTTAAATTTTGGGTTCTTAAACTCCCATCACTTTTTTCCCTCGGTTTTTAGGTTTTTCTGCAAATCCCGGGCCGCAGGCTTGTTGAAAAGTTCTGTATCTGTAAACATCCCCATTGTTCTGATTTTTCACTCAGCTTAGAGGGAACACTGACGGGAATTGCTGGTCAACTTCCGTAATGGCAGCTGGGATCTAACAATGTTACATCATGAGATCTCATTTTTCTTTAAATTTTGGGTTCTTAAAATTCATCACACTTTTTCCTTGGTGTTTAGGCTTTTCTCCAAACCCGGGCCGCAGGCTTGTCGAAAAGTTCTGTATCTGTAAACGTCCCCATTGTTCTGATTTTTCGATCCGTGCTCTGGAGGAATGCTCAGAATACGGTTCTTCTGCATCATTCTGTTGGCCAAACTATTGTAAAGCTGTTTGGCATTTGCAGGATTGGCATGAAGCATTCTGCTATGCAGCATACTGTTGAAAAATGTAATAGGACAGAAGGGATAATCACCTCCCCCACCCAAGCAAAGGGGGGCACGCCTTTTGCATGGCTTTGTAGGGTCTCCCAAGCAAATTGCTTGTAACGATAGCCATGCAGTGTACATAACCAGTGAGAAACCCAGAAACATTGGTGCTCCTAATGAGTACTCCTCTGTTATCTTAAAGACAAGGAAGGCAGGGGCCCCTTTCTGCACAGTGTTTGTGGATAGCACATTGGAATGCATTCTCAGCTTTCTAGGCTGATCTCTCTTCCTAATGCAAACATAATTATGGGCAGTTCAGCTTTCTGCCAATGGGAAGGAAAAGCTCTTTTCTCATTACCCTTTTTCCTTTAGAAAACAGATGTTTTCTCCTTTGTATGAATTAGTGCTCCAGTCTCCTTGATCCAGGGGAAATTCCCTATCTGGCATCAAAACAACATCATCTTAACGATGATGGAGAAGGCAACACAGTGACAGAAGATGCATCCTTTCACATGGTGTTTCAGCATACCAGATTTATCATCTGTGGTTTGTCATTCGTGTGACGTCTGCTGTCATCCATTTGAGATTCTTTTTTTTAAAAAAAGTGGGCAACATCTGCGCCTAATACGATTTCAGTTTATTACGGACAAAACTTCCACACTCTTAACAGTCCATAAAAAATTATGAACACATGGGGAACCCTTAATAGAGAGGACCCCACCTCGTACTAGCAAATCAGGGTGGGGAACAAAACCACAGGCTTCCATGATGATGTTCCAGACAGATTGCTGTGGTAAATCTGCAGATGCAGACGAAAATGGGAACCCACTAATCCCATAAGGACAAACCAAATTTTTTTCTAGCATAAATTTGTGTGAGTCAGAGCTCACTTAATCAGATCTGTTGGAGTGTAAACCCAGCAAGTCAATTTATAAACACTGTTTCTCTCGAGCCTTAAAAAGTTTCCCATTCTGTCAAAAAGAAGGGCATAGCATTTCTTTGGACTTCCTGTGGCCAACCGTTGGGTTTTGATCCTTGTTTTTCTTTTGAGCAGGTACCTTTATAGACTTCACTGGACACCCCTCAAAATCTGGTGCCCTAGGTGATCTCCTAGGGGGTTGGCCCTGGAAGAAATTGCCCTGACTAGCTTGATCAAAGGGTGGATGAATATTAAATCGCTGACTGCTTTGGATATGCATTTGGTGCAGTCGTCCCCTACGAGGCGGCTCTGCCCATTTTCTTTCAGAATGGGCCAGCTGTGAGGCTGAGGGGTCTTCCATTTTCCCGTGCCCCGTGCAGGCTGTGGTCTGTGTTGCAGTCTCCCACCTCCCAGCATAGCAGATGACACGGATGGAGAAACTGTGCTGTCCACTGAGAGGAAGGAAGCATTTTGGCCGGAGCTATAATCATACCCCAGAGGCCGAGCACTTAGGGCTCAGTTAGATCATTGTGTGGAAATGCACGAACAGTTTCCTGATGGCTTTGTCTTTAAAACTGAAAAAACGGCTTAGTAGTCTGCCAATTTTGGGGAAGGAATGGGAGGAACTGCTTAACTCTTTCCCAGTTTTAGATAGGTGTTCGTAGGCCACTTATTTATTTCTTTAGAATTATATAACCTGCTTTCTTCCCAGATCGAGACCAAACCATAGTACGACACCATTCTCCCCTGCTCCATTTTATCCTCACAACAATAACCCTGTGAGGTAGGTTAGGCGGAGACTGTGTGACTGGGCCAACATCATCTAGTGACCTTCTAGGGCAGAGTGGAAATTTGAAGCTGGGTCTCCCACGGTCAGACACTCTTAATCACGATACCACACACTGGCTCTCTCTATAATGAAGCATCATTATATAGAGTTGGAACCATTGGTACATCTGGCTGGGTCGAGCCTTGCTTCCTCACCCTGCTAGCAGCTCTCCCAGATCTCATGTGCATGTAAAGTGCCATCAAAGTCACAGCTGAGAGCCAGTTTGGTGTAGTGGTTAGGAGCACAAACTCTAATCTGGGAGAACCGGGTTTGATTCCCCACTCCTCCACATGCAGCTGCTGGTGTGACCTTGGGTCAGTCACAAGTTCTCTCAGAGCTGTTCTCTCAACAGCAGTCCTTGAAAGAGCTCTCTCAGCCCCACCTACCTCACAGGGTGTCTGTTGTGGGGAGGGGAATGGAAAGGAGATTATAAGCTGCTCTGAGACTCCTTTGGGTAGAGAAGGGTGGGGTATAAATCCCATCTCTTCTTCTTCAGCAACTCCAGCAAGGGGCTTTCAAGGCAAGGGAGAAGTAGAGGTGGTTTGCCATTGCCTCCCTCTGCAGGGTCTTCTATATACTGACCCTGCTTCGATCTGATGAGAGTGGCCTTATATCATGCTGCATTCCCTCCCTCAGGGTCTCACGCCAACATCTTTCCCCAGTCCTGTTACTCAGGATGTTTCTCGCTGGGGAGCCTTGAGTACATCTGAACACAAAACCTGAACTCCGCTGCTGAGTTACGGGTCCTCTCTCTTGCTCTGCTTCCCCTCCCTGTGTTCTTTGCTTAGCCTTTCCTGCTCAGGCCCTTTCTTTTCTCTTGACTATGCCTCTGCTAGTCATTGGGGAGCTCTCCAGCCATTCCTGTGCCATCTGCCAGACTTGGCATCTCTTCCCGTTCTCCCTTTTGCTTCCTCCTGACAGAGATGGACGTGTCCCTCGGGGTAAAGGCCAGTGCTGGCTGTTCTCGTCTCATCCCGGGGATTCTCAAGTGGCCAAGCATCCTCCAACGCGACGATGGAAAGGTTTCCAAAGCCTATTTCTGGAAGAGCAGATGGGTATCTTGCTGTGGCAAAGCGAAAAGTGCAGATGGGCACGCACATAATATTTGATATCTGAAAAGTAGCAAAGGGAAAAAAAGATGTGATGCAGAGAGCAGACAGACAGGATCCTGGACGGATCTTTTCCCTCTTTGATTCTGATCCAAGGAGGCTAAACGACGGCTTCCAAAGATCTCAGCCAGGACTGTGGGGAAGGACAGTATTCACACACACACACACACACACACACACACTAATGGGTTGAAATTAAGGAAGGCAAATACATAAAAACGACTATCAGGAATCTTTCATAGCAGTCCGAGCCACTAGACCATGGAATTAGCTCCCAGGGGAAGCGGATGGAGCCTCGTTGCTGGAATCGTTTAGAGCTGGACAAAACAAAGCACCAACGAACAGTCCATAGGGACCAATCCTGCTTTGGCCACAGGAAAAAGCGGGGAAAGTGAGACCCAAATAGGTTTTTCCAAGTCTAAATTCGGCTCTCCTCCCTCCTGCTGCCTTCTATTAGCCTGAATGAAGATAAACACATTAACCGGCAGAATGGTATTCCAACATATGCAAGGGGGGGGGGCTTTGGGGACAGGAAGTGATGCACAATTGGAGACCTGGTGAGGAACTGAGCGACAAGATCCAGAGGCCCAGGTTTGAATCTTCCTTCTGCTCCGAACTCACTCAGTGGCCTCCGACAGCCTCTCATAACAAACAGGGGTAATAACGCCGTCGACTTTGTTGGCGCATTTCTGTGTCGCGTTGCTCCTCGGAGGGACCCGCAGAAGCCTACAGAAATTTCCAACATATAAAAACAACAAATTTAAACAGTGTAATTCATATACAAAACCCGAACCCATCCTAGGCAGGTGCTTATCCCCTGAGCTGCCTGACACAGGTCTCAGATCACAAGTCATGGGCTAAGAGCCAAGGGCCACGAATCTTTCCCCTCCTGCCTCTGGTGTTGCCAGGGTTAAGCACCTGCAAGCAAAGGAGAAAACTAAAGCCCTTTCTACAGTGACAGCTTGCTCTGTAGAGTTGACTTCGCAGCCGCACGCATTCCCACTGAACTGGCTTTCCCCCCTCTGGTTTATTTATTTGTGTATTCTGTATGCATTCTGCATCTACAAGCGAAACCTGCATTTTTTGACTTAGCTGGTGGCCAAACTCTTCCTCCTTCCATGATACTGCAAAAAGACAGGGAAGGGAGGGGGAGATCCAGACCCACACATGCAAGACAGCAAGCCTGACACATTTGGGAGCAAGGAATCCCCTAGTCCTGTCGCAGATCCGGAAGCTGCAGCTGATGCAGAATGCAGCAGCCAGGCTGTTGATGGGTCTCTCTAGGCAAGACCACGGCCAGCCTGTCCTGAAGGCGCTGCACTGGCTGCCAATAGCGTACCGGGTCCGCTTTAAAGTTCTGGTTCTTACCTATAAAGCCCTATATGGCCAGGGTCCAGCTTACCTAAGGGACCGCCTTTCCCCATATGTTCCCCCAAGGGCACTACGGTCAGGGGCAAAACATCTTCTGGCTGTCCCAGTCCCTAGAGATGTCAAATACGTTGCGACTAGGGCCAGGGCTTTTTCGGTGGCGGCTCCTATCTGGTGGAACGAGCTCCCGGAGGAGATCAGGGCCCTGCGGGACCTTATGCAGTTCCGCAGGGCCTGCAAGACGGAGCTCTTCCGCTCGCCTTTTGAGTAGGAGCCGCCACCATCACTGTACCACCACCGCGCTGCCATCTTTGGCAATGCGAACTGGCCTTGGGAATGGAGAACGGACAGAGTGCAGACCGATCAAGAAGAGACAGTAGAACCTCTGAAACATTGTATTGGAGTCCCCGTCTTGGATGATATATTGTTTTGAGCACCGATTTTAAATGTAAAATGTAATTGATTGTTTTATCTGGTTTTAGTGTTATGTATGGCAATTGCCTCTTGTTAGCTGCCCTGAGCCCATGTGGAAGGGCGGGATATAAGCCAAATAAGACCTTCTTATGCTCTCTCTGGCTTTTTAAACATTCACCTGAGCAGGAGGACACACCCTCTTTTGTCTTTGGAGAAGGAGGGAAAGAAAACAGAGCAGGGAGGGGGCATCAACCTAAAGAGAGAGAGGCGGAAACAGGGAAGGGGCAGTGGGCAGCCCTTAAATACCCACAGAAACAATTCTACTTTGGAAAGGTTTAGCACGGTGGAGCTCTTCCACCAGGCCTACAACTAGGAGCCGCCCACCACTACCACCAACTACCACCACTTGAAGAACTGTGGTGTAGGGCCGGCCCTGGCGTGGAAATAGAGCCAAACCTCTGCAGGAGTCCAGAAGTCCGCCGAATCGGGATCCCTGGTGGTACATTCCAGAGCGTGCCATCTGACTTAATGAAGGAAAGATTAGCTTTGCAAGCATTTTTAAATGTATGATTGTTTTAACCTGTTTTAAAGTGTTTCAAATGTTTATATAGACTAGGTACTCCGTACCGACTTGTAAGCCGCCCTGAGCCTGCTTGCGGGGAGGGCGGGGTATAAATGTAACTCATCAATAAATAAACAAATTAGCAATTTGAAAGCGGATGAGAACAAAGAATCGCCGCGAAAGGAGTTTTGGTAGCTGTGGGGCACCAGTGTGCTGGAAGCAGTCCGAATGCAGAGTCCTGTGAAACAAATGCAGAAACAAGAGAAAGCCCCAAAATGAAGTGAAAGTGACAGCAGGAGGGAATTCAGAACAGGAAGAATAGTTTGCGTCCAGAAATCGAGGCCATTTTAATTGCCTCTGTTCTGTGTGTTGCCCAACTAAGATTGTGATGAAAATTCACTCCCAGGTATTTAAAGCTCTTGACCTGTATGATTGTTTTACCCCTTATATTCCAATTCCTACGTTTCCAGGGTCCCCCAAAGGCCATAACTTTAGATTTTCCAAAATTCACTGAGAGTCCATTATGAACACAATAATCCAGGAAGCTTACTAACAATTTTTTCATCCCTACTTCGGAGCGGGAGAGAATGACCGCATCGTCAGCATATAAAAGCAAGGGGACAGCTCGTCCACCCAGAATTGGACAGCGACTATAGCCCGGAGAGTCTTCCAAACAAACAGACAAATCATTAAGAAACAAATTGAAAAGAAGCGGAGCTAAGATACAACTTCAATAGTTTCTTCCATAGGAGCTCTCTGGACACAGAGACAAAGGCACCCTTCAGATCAAGGAAGGTAGCAAAAAGCCTGCTTCCCTTCCCTTTATGATATTTGTTCACTAAGTGGCTTAAGACTATACAATGGTCTAAGGTGGACTTCCCCTGACAAAAACCAGCTTGTTCACATCCCAATATTCGCTGTTCAATGACCCAAGCATTAAGCTTAATCGCAAGATGTCTTGCGTAGAGTTTCCCCAACGCTGAAAGAAGACTAATCGGCCTATAGTTACTAGGCAACTCAAAGTTACCTTTTTTAAAAATTGGCACTACTACAGCATTCAACCACGCTTCAGGCATTACTCCTGACCTATCTATAGCGGTAAAAAGAGCTGCCAGAAAGGGAGCCCACCATTCTGGGCACGCTTTAATAGCTTCAGGGGGGATTGCTTCAGAAATCGAGGCAAAACATGGGTGCAGAAAGGGCCTACGTCAGCCCAGATCGTCATTAGGTGCTGCTAGGAAGCTAGGAGGATCTTCGTAATTTCCTCACCCTCTTGGCACTATGAGAACTGCAATAACAGAATGTTTGTGAAGTGCTTCGAATGCTCTAAAGAGCTGTACAACTGCTGAGTGTCATTCTTTCAAAAGCATTAGAATGATGGAGGGGTGAACCAGAGGCCAAGTGGTTTTTCATTCAGTTTTCAATACAAGGACATCAGTTAGGCTTACATGATTCTCCCGTCTCCAGTTTGACCTCCAAACAGCCCTGCAAGGTAGATTAGGCAGACCGAGAGTGATGGGTGTGAGGCCACCTGGTGACCTTGCAGCTCCAAAAAATATAAAAATATAAAAAACGGCTTTCTTCCAACTTCATCAAGGCTGCACGATGGCCCCCTACCTCGACTTAACCGATCTAGCCACCTGAATCCGTGCCACGGTTAAGATCGAGACTGGACTATTGCAGTGCTCTCTACAAGGGTCTGCTCTTGAAGTCACACCAGAGCCTCCAGTTGATGCAGAACGCAGCGGCTCGGTTAATACCGGGAGCTAGGCAAAATAGTCGTTTTGCACCTGTTCTGCAGTCACTCCATTGGCTGCCCCTCAGCTACCAGGTTCAATTCAAGGTCCTGACTGTCGCACACAAAGCCCTGCATGGCCTTGGATACTTATATCTTCAGAACCACCTGCCTCCTACGTCCTGCCATGACAACGCTCCTCATCTGTTCAGGGCCTTTCGTAGGTCCCGCCCTGCGAATGGCCAGTATCGACAACGTCCTGTACACGTGCGTTCTCTGTTGCGGCCCCCACCTTCTAGAATGGCCTGGAAGGCTCCCATTTTCCTGTCATTCCACAAATTATGTAAGATGGAGTTGGTTCGGGAGAGCTTTTCTATAAAGGTAATAGAACTGTACTGTAACAGAATAGTTCAGGAAGGTGCTTTGTGAAGCGAAAGGGATTGTGGATTACAGGACATTTTGTCAGTTTGCCGCATGTATTGCCTTGTTGTCGTTTCATTGCTTTCTACTGACATAATAACATTCTTCTTCATTATATCTGCACTCTGTATGATGCCCCACTCCACTCAATCGAGAGAAAAGTGAGAAGTCTGGAATGAATGTTTTACCTACCTACCAGGAATTCAAAACGAACAATGTAAAAATAAAAATAGGCAATCTCTTCAAAAGCCCTCCATGTTCCATAACGGCAGCTGAAGGAGAAGAAGGAGAGGAAGAAGTGGAAGAAGCGGAAGACAAAGAGGAGGAAAAGGAAGAAGAGGAGGAGGAGATTGAATTTGTATCCCACCCTTACCTCAGAGTCTCAGAATGGCTTACGATCTCCTTCCCTTCCTCTCCCCACAACAGACACCCTGTGAGGTAGGTGGGGCTGAGAGAGCTCTGAGAGAACTGCTTGTGAGAGAACAGCTCTGAGAGAACTGTGATTGACCCATGGTCACCCAGCTGGCTGCATGTGGAGGAGGAGTGGGAAATCAAACCCGGTTCTCCAGATTAGAGTCCACTGCTCTTAACCACTACACCGAACTGGCCAGAGTAAACAGATGTGGAGTTCTAGGAGCGCATGAATGCCAAACTACCCTTCAAACCAGTAAGTGGAGGCTCCTCTTGCCTTCTGGGCACCCCTCAAAATCCGGTGCCCTGGGGACTGGGCTGGCCCTCAGCACAACAAAGTGACTCTGGAAGAAATCACCTTGCTTAATCGGTTGAGTAATACTAACAAGGTTTACTGGAAATGTATACATGTGGGTTTTTCCTAGTCAAAAGGGAAAAGAACTACAGCTCAGTAAATCAACACTGATTTAGGAGGAATAAAACTCCAAGGGCTCTCTGAAAGCCAGATTCGAGGAGGCTCCTGGATGGGTGTTTGGACGGGAACAAAGTTTTGATATTATGCCAAAAAATGTTACCGAGAGGTACGCACAACTGCACATCACTTCCTCTAACAAACGGTTGTTATACCAATGGGCTTTGGAGTTGTTGTAGCGCAGAGGCTTAGAAGAGAAAGCTGCAGTGCAGCAAGGCTTTTTGAAATGGACAACCAGACACAATGTGGGCACTTCCAGGGGAAAATGGACAGTTCCAAAAGACTGCATATGCAGTGCAAAAAAGTCACATCTTCAGCAAGAGGGCTGACAAATCTCTAGTCCTGGGGAGTCTCTGTGTATACAAGATGAACCTAAGAAGCAAAACATGTGCGTGCACAAAAGTAAAACATGCAGGTGTGTTGCAGCAGTTTGCATGACATGAACAAGGTACAATTATGCCAGAGTTCCAAATATTGCTTTTAAAAAGCCCTGAAACTCATCCAGTACTTGATTTGAATCTTACTCCTAAAATCTCTCATCCACAGCTCCTTCCCGTCTGCAATACAAGGGAAAATATTGTCCTACCTTGCAAGGTTGTTGCGAAAAGATAGCATACGTAATCAAATCAAATCAAATTTATTATTACGGTTTGTGACCAGCACAAGATCAGTTACAACAATGTACATGAATCTAATAAGTTTTAGGAAATACACAATATTTAAAATTACTGAATGGCCTATGCATTCTTAAAATCTATATGTGGTATCATTTAACACTTGACCGAGATATTTAAATGTTAAGTATTACGATTATTCTTGTCCTGTTATTAATGAAGGCGGGGGAGAAGGCCAATCTCCTCATTTTTCTCCTCTCTGCACTTTTGAATCATTTTAAAATGGCATGTTCATACATCACCATTCTGAGTTCTTTGAAACGCAATAGCTAGCATTTTCTGGTGTGGGAGCGGAGCGATTTCTTTATGGCAAGGGTAATGTTCAGTAAGTGATAAACCGCGAGAAGATAAAAGAGTATTCATCTGAAATGTAATCGTTCCCTCCATTTTCGGGAACTGTCGTTCACATTAAATATGGCTTCCCAGTCTTCCCGTCTCCGTTGCATGCTGTGATAAGAATATTCTAAAATGGAAGGTAAAACGGTGTTTGTACAGTTGCATGTGGGAAATTTGGGCAGAAGCGCTGAGATGTTTTGACAGCTCTGCTCCTTGAATCCAGGCCAGTGTTTTAGACTGCCCTGGTCCACTCCAGGACGTGGAAAACAGAAGCTGTACTCACTGCAGCTCCAGACAAGGAAAGAACTGGACTTGTTAAACTGTGTTCCTGTTTGAAACCATCCTGCCTCCTTATTCTGATGCCCAGCATTAAGAACACAGCCGTCTCCAGATGATCCTGTTAGCAATCCATGTAACAGAAAGTCTGAAGTTTAAGCTGTTTTGGGACCATGTAGAAACCAACCAATTGGTCCTTTTAGGGAACATAGGATCCATGGCAGCTTCTACACAGAGGAGTTCTCTGCCCTGCCCCGGCTGGCTCTCAAACTGGTGCTGGGTTTTTAGATGACGACCTCCAGATGTTCTCCTTCCATGGTTTCCCTTGGCTTGCCACAATGTTCCCCAGGTTTCCAAACCTCCTGCCCACAGCCGGGCTTCATTTTCCCTGAGTGCCCACCATTTTCTCCCTGTGAATGGCAGGCTTATTGTGCGTGTGTAAAGTGCCATCAAGTCGCAGCTGAGTTAGGGCGACCCCAGCAAGGGGCTTTCAAGGCAAGCGAGAAGTAGAAGTGATGACCCCAGCAAGGGGCTTTCAAGCCAAGCAAGAAGTAGTTTGGCACTGCCTTCTTCTTCTGCAGTCTTTCTCGGAGGTCTCCCCTCCAAGCACAAACCAGGGCCGATCCTGCTTAGCTTCTGAGATCTGATGAGATTGGGCTGCACCGTGCCACCTTCCCTCTCAGTCAGGCTTATCACCAACTTTAAAAAATATATCAGTAGTAGGTATATTGTTACAGTGTCATACCATTAAAACGATATATCTGCTACTCAGTTGGTTTTTGAAAGCTGGCAAAAAGCAGTGTCACAGTGAAGGGAGGAATGGTGGGCAAGAAAGGAAACCATGGAGAATATGCCCTTGTGGGGTCTCCATCGCCACTGAAAACCCTTCTGTATCGAAGGACTGCATAAATAACGCAGACAGAATAACGCACAAAAATATAATTCACATTAGTGACAAGTAAGTAACTTAAGTTTACATGAATGGTTACAAGAACCAGTATGTACTTGCAGACTACAACAATAGCACTAGAGTAAGACACAGAGTAAGACCTCTTTGAATCACATTAGTAACAAGTAAGTAACATCAGTTTACAAGAGTGGTTACAAGAACCAGTATGTAGTTACAGACTACAACACTAACATTTAAAGTAAGACACAGAGAGACGAAGACTCCGGATTTCACTCTTCGTTTCGACGATTCTTCCTCAGAAAGCTGTATCAGGTGCTTAACACATAGAAGCCTCCAAGAATTAGGTACAGGCAGGCTAAACCACCATTCTGTGTATGTAGACAATAAAAAATGGGCAACCGATCTATAGCAGAGCGTATTCTTACATTGTCAGCATGCCTCACAACATGCTGTATTCACAGCAGCAATCACTGCATGACAGGGAAATGCCCCTGCGTGGAAGAAACCCATTATTTTAAGGTAGGGCTGGCAAACCGAGTAAGAAGGTGGGAGGGAAGGAGGCATACCTATGATTATCTCCTCACCGTTGCCCAGGCGTTTGATGAGCTACTAGCCCACAAGCCCTTTAACTATAGGGTTGGCAGGTCTCGTTGATGTGCCGGCAGGGGGTGGGAGGGAGCCTTCCGGGAGTGGGGTGGGGCTCCATGATGCGATGACATAATGCGGAAGTGATGTCATGATGTTGGGGACATCACAAAGCGGCGCTCTGGTTTAAGGGTAAAACTCTATGGTAAATTGCTGTCAAACCATAGAGTTTTGCCCCAAAACCAGAGTATTGCAGCGCGATGCTCCTGAGGCGATAATGTCAGGTGACATCAGTGTGTCAGGTGATGTCAGTGTGTCGGGGACATTGTTCTTTGGGGGTGGGGTTTCCAGTTTGGTGTAGTGGTTAGGAGTGCAGTCTCTAATCTGGGAGAACCAGGTTTGATTCCCCACTCCTCCACATGAAGGTGCTGGTGGTACCTTGGGCAGTTTTGCGAAGAGTTCTCTCAGCCCCATCTACCTCACAGGGTGTCTGTTGTGGGGAGGGGAAGGGACAGGAGATTGTAAGCTGCTCTGAGACTCCTTCGGGTAGAGAAGGGTGGAGTATAAATCCAATCTCCTCCTCTTCTCCCACCAGCCAGCTGGTCAGCAGCGAGAAGAAGCCCTCCAAACCTGGGAATCCCCGCCCAGAGCTGGGGAATGGCAACCCTGTTTAGCTATATCCTGGGCTTTGAAAAGCTAAGTTTCACCATTAATGAGCTTCTGAGAGGGTGTCACCCCCAGCTGAGCAGTTCTGATCTCTCATGTTAAAAATAACAACACACCCTTTGAGGTGCTGTCTGGCTGCTTTCCAAGAGTCTGTATGTATATAATCTCTTCTCTCTCTGTGAGTGTGTAGTTGTGAGGAAAGAGCGGCCTGTCAAACTGTTGAGGCCATGAACCATAAACAAGGTGGGGGAGATGGAGAGCTAATGTGGTGCAGTGGTTAGAGTGTCGAACTGGGACCAGAGAGATCCAGGTTCAAATCCAACCACTCATTTATTTATTTATTTATTTATTTTATTGCATTTATACCCCACCCTCCCCGCGAATGGGCTCAGGGCGGCTCACATAGGGCACTAAGTGCGTACAATATACAAAAATTTAAAACATTTAATTCGATTTCAACGGATGCACATATAAAACTCCTAACAACCTGCGTAGCAGAGGGGAAGGCTAGGGTAATGGAAAGATGTTGCCCAACCCCCCGGCGGTCTCTCTCTATAAAAGAGCGGTGGTGGAGGTGGCCGTGGCGGCTCCTACTCGTAAGCCTGGTGGAAGAGCTCCGTCTTGCAGGCCCTGGGGAACTGCACAAGTTCCCTGGTCTAGTCCCTGCACTGAGTGACCCTGGTCTAGTCACTCTCTCTCACAGCCTAAGCCACCTCACAAGGTTGTTATCAGGATAACAGGGAAGAGAGGAGAAAGGGGAAGTCTGCCCTGAACTCCTTTGGAGGAAGGATGGGTTAAAATTCACAGCACAGAAATAAATGTGTTTTCAAGGCAGGATTGCCAGTTCTGGGTTGGGAAATACCTGGAGATTTCAGGGGTGGAACCTGAGGAAGGTGGGGTTTGGGAAGCAGAGGGACATCAGTGGTGTATGATGCCATAGAGTCCACCTTCCGAAGTGGCAATTTTCTCCAGCTGAATGGATCTGTCACCTGGAGACCAGTCGTAATCCCAGGAGACCTCCAGCCTCCACCTGGAGGTTGGCAACCCAATTTTGAGACCATCCCATCCACTGAATGGATGAAACCTGGGCTCTGGTCTTCAAGTGGGAAGCTGTTTCAGATTTCGTTCTAGACAGCCAAGAGATATGAGTGGAGGGGGAATTTACATTCAGGTTCCAAGGCCCACTCTTGGATATAGCTGAGATTAAATGCCTCCCTCCAGCGCTGTATTTCAGAAATATTTATTGTAGTTACCTTTGTGCATCTCATAATAACTATATTATCATTATCAGTCCTGGACAAACATTCATGTCTCCCCCCCTCACCCTACTTGGGAAGGAGCTCAACAGAGATAGGATGCCATGGAATTTGCCCTTCGAAGCTGCCTTTTCTTCCAGGGCAGGGAACTGATCTCTGCAGTCTGGAGAAAAAGTCGTAATTCTGGAGAAATCCAGATCCTTTTTGGCGCTCGGTAGCCCTCCTTCATTCTATTCTCACGACAACCCTGTTAGGTAGGTTAGGCTGAGAGAGTGTGACAGCCAGTGAGCTTCGATAGCAAACTGGGGACTGGAACCTGGGTCTTCCTGATCCTAGTCTGACCATCGAAGCGCCATGTGGAGCTGCCTTTCTGTGTAAAGATGAAGGGCCAGATATGACACCAAAAAAAATAGCAAATATTAGTAGTAATATGTCAAGTAAATGTTGGAAATGTAAATAAAATAGAAGGTTCTTTTTATCATATGTGGTGGACATGTGAAAAAGCAAAAAAAATTTGGACGGAGGTCCACAGGGAAATGGAAAAAATTGTGAAATGTAAATTTTAAAAAGAGCCAGAGGTGTTGTTGTTGGGACTTAAAATGGAAGAAGTTAATATTGCAAAACGAACTCTAATGTGGTATATGATTACAACAGTTAGAATGACATATGCTCAGTGTTGGAAACAAGAAAAAGTACCAGAGATCTGGGAATGGATAAAAAAGTTAACTTTCATGGTTGAAATGGACAAAATGACAAGAAAACTTAACCAAGAGGCAGAAGAATTTTTCGCAGACTGGAAGGACTTCAAAGACTATTTGGAGAAATACGGGGAGGTGAAGAATAACTTATTTAGCTTTGACAACTATTGATAGAAAGGTATTTAGAATGTGTATAAGTGTATAAGGATAATAGTGTTACCTAATAAGTTTAAGTAATAGACGAAAGGTGAAGGGAAATGGAAACAAAAAAAATTTGGGGGAGGGAGGTTGGAGCACTGCGGGAAGCCAGAAGAGGGGGAGGATAGGGGTAGAAAAGGATATAAAACGATTGAAAAAAGGTTATATTGTTTGGCTTGATGTTGTATCCTAATAACAATTGTTAAAAAAAAAAAAGACGAAGGGCCAGGATGCTGACCATCTAGTCATAATAGCTGCAGATGTGGCAATTTTACTGAGATCACAGATTTTTTTTTAAAAAATATATAATCCAGTCATAGTTATGTCTACTGTGCCATAGGTTAAAAAAAAATAAAAAAAATAACAACACATGGGATATTCAGTTGGCAGACAGTGCCTGGTCCCAGGCCTTCCAAAGCAATTTTCTCTAGTTCCTGTGGGCTCTACCATGTTTTAATTAAGGTGCAGTAAAAATGTTGACCAGTCTCGCTTCTAGAAAAGAAAACGGCTTTCAAAATGCGTGCGAGGGTCGATAGGTTTTCATGACTTCTCTTTTCGAGTTTTGCGTGTAATGCCCAGTATATGTGCTCCATAGTAACAGTGAACCCTTTGCTATTAGCTGACTGCAACTTTATTACACAGCCTAACCCTGGGAGAAGTGTCTGACCTAATAAGTTTAAGTAATAGACGAAAGGTGAAGGGAAATGGAAACAAAAAAAATTTGGGGGAGGGAGGTTGGAGCACTGCGGGAAGCCAGAAGAGGGGGAGGATAGGGGTAGAAAAGGATATAAAACGATTGAAAAAATGTTATATTGTTTGGCTTGATGTTGTATCCTAATAACAATTGTTAAAAAAAAAAAAGACGAAGGGCCAGGATGCTGACCATCTAGTCATAATAGCTGCAGATGTGGCCATTTTACTGAGATCACAGATTTTTTAAAAAAATTATATAATCCAGTCATAGTTATGTCTACTGTGCCATAGTTTTGTTTTTTTTAAAACAACAATAACAACACATGGGATATTCAGGTGGCAGACAGTGCCTGGTCCCAGGCCTTCCAAAGCAATTTTCTCTAGTTCCTGTGGGCTCTACCATGTTTTAATTAAGGTGCAGTAAAAATGTTGACCAGTCTCGCTTCTAGAAAAGAAAACGGCTTTCAAAATGCGTGTGAGGGTCGATAGGTTTTCATGACTTCTCTTTTCGAGTTTTGCGTGTAATGCCCAGTATAGTAACAGTGAGCCCGTTGCTATTAGCTGACTGCAACTTTATGACACAGCCTAACCCTGGGAGAAGTGTCCGAGTAATATTATGAATGTACGCAGTTGCTAACCTCGAGGTGGGGGCTTGGAGATCTCTCACGATTACAAACGATCTCCAGACAATACAAATCAGTTCCTTTGGAGAAAATGGCTGCTGTGGGGGAAGGGTGTGTGGACTCTATGGCATTATGCCAGTTTGGTGTACTGGTTAAGTGTAATCTGGGAGAACCGGGTTCGGTTCCCCACTCCTCCACTTGCACCTGGCTGGATGACCTTGGGCAAGCCGTAGTTCTGATAAGAGCTGTTCTTGAAAAACAGCAGCTTCTGTCAAGAGCTCTCTCAGCCCCACCTACCTCACAGGGTGTCTGTTGTGGGGAGGGGAAGGGAAAGGAGTTTGTAAGCCGCTCTGAGACACCTTTGGGTAGTGAAGGGAGGGGTAGAAATCCAATCTCCTCCTCCTCCTCCTCCTCCTCCTCCTACTACTACTACTACTACTCCTTCTTCTTACCTGCTGAGGCCCTTCCCCTTCCCAAATCCCACACTCTCCAGGCTCCACCCCCCCCCTCAAATCTCCAGGTATCTCCCAACGTAGACCTGGCAACACTAAGAACAGAACAAGGAAACTGTATAAAATAATCACTCTCAAAAGGGCCACTGCCCAATGTGGTTTCAGCCACAGAGGTGGTGTTCTGCATAAATACGTCCCTCTTTGGAACCACTGAGAGGAACAGTTTGACTCCTACTATCAGATTACAGGCTGTGTGGCAAAATACCAGGTTGTGGAAAAGTTGCCATGGTATTGTCGAGCTTCTTGATCTCAGCGCTTCTAAAGAAACAGGCTACGCATAGATCCTGGGTTGACAGTCTTGCTGAGGAGACAGGGTGATGGTGGTGGGCAAAATTTCAAGTGACACAGGAATTAAATAGAAAGTATCCTAATGGCTTTAATGTTCTGTGCAATAAATATCAGGCAGTTGTGGGGATGCCAACCTTCAGAAGGTGCCTGGAGATCTCTGCTTTCCAGACAACAGAGATCAGTTCCCATGGATAAAATGGTTGTTTTTGGAAGGTGAACTTTGTGGTATTATACCCTGCTGAGCTCCCTTGGAAGGTTGCCAAGTACCCCTTGGCATGGGGATGCCAGTCTCCAGGTGGGACCTGGGGATTCCCCAGAGTTACAGCTCATCTCCAGGCTACAGAGATGAGTTCCCCTGGAGAAAATGGATGCTTTGGAGGGGTAGACTTTATGGCATTATATCTCACTGAGGTCCCTGTCCTCCCTGGGCAATCCTACACACACACACCTGGTCGATGGTCAGGGGGTACCTGGCAAACCTACGCTCGCAACCAGGGTGTGGGGGACTTACTGGAAACAAAGAGAGGCCTAGGCCAGTATTGCCAGTGAGGTCACTTCCTGTGTACCATGGAAGTGATATCATTGTGTCACTGATGACCTGGGAGCACTCTGGTATTTGGGCAAAAACCATAGAGGTTTTGCCCAAATACCACAGCATCCTGTGTTGCCAGTAACACAATGGCACCACTTCTGGTACACACTGAAAGTGGCATTGCCACATTGCCAGTAATACTGCCTCAGACCTCGTTTTGCTTTGGTAAGTCCCCCTCCCCCATCAGCCAACAGATTGGTGATAGAGGGAAGGGCCTTGGGGAAGAGGCCTGGTAACTCGGACTTCCCCATGTTCCACCTCCTCAAAATCCCAAATTGGCAACCCTAGGTAGTTGTTTTGCACTAAGGATATAGGCACTGTAGTATTGCCTGAGTTCTATATAGGGGTGAGCTTACCTATCTTGTTTCATTTCACCCTTCAGGCCTGCTCTGTAGCTAGGGTTGCCAAGTCTTTTAAACGTACCGGCGGGGGAGGCTCCGTCCCGTCCGGGAGCTGGCTCGGTTTGCGCACGCGCAAAGCGCGCCGCCGCGTCATCACATCTGTAGCCAGCATACAGGAGACTGGTACCTTCACCAACAGGTCCCTTCATCGCTTCTAGCTGGGGGAGAGAACACTTAAAAATAGAGAACTCTGGCATACACGCAGCGGAAGACTGCAAAAACAAAAGCCGCCAAGAGAACTCCTGCCATACAGGCCTTGAAGGGGAAACAGAAACTAGTTCTTGATGGCCTTACTTTAAAGCATGCGCGTGCACACACACACATCATAGGAAGGGTGTTTTCTTCCCCGTAAGCATAGAATTGTACACCTGAGGTTTCACTGTCTCTCCTGCTGCTCCTCCAGCACAGTTGAATTTCAGAGGAAGGGTCTCCAGAACTGTTGCAGGACTGATCTCAGTTTTGATACTGCCCAGGAGAACCTGGCACTGTCATCCCCCTGGACCCACCTTATACAGATCCCAGAAGTACAACTGCCCGCGGGTGTCACAAAGGCTTGCCAACTCTGGCTTGGGACGTTCCCGGAGATTTGGGGGCTGTGCATGCTGAGGGCAGAAGAGTCTGGGGAGCGGAGGTAGCTCAGTAGGGATGTGACTGCATCGAGTCCACCCTCAGGAGCTGCCATTTTCTCCAGGGGAAACGATCTCCACAGTTGGGAGACCTGTCGTGATTCCGGGAGTTCTCCGGGTCAGCGCCCTATCCACATTGTGAGGTCTGGCTGAAAACGTTGCTTGCTGTGCCAGGCAAGCAAAGCTGGGCACATCCCTTACTGGGCAGGACGAGGCCAGGACGAGTCAGTCCCTTGCTGGCCTCATCCTTCACCATGTGAGACGGGTGAGCAAACCCAGGGCAAGTGCATCGCTTGTTGCGTGGGACGAGGCTGAGCCGGGCCCTTCTTGTGCCGAGCAGGGCAAGGCTAGGCTGGCTTCCTCCATCCCCACACCTAATGGCGTGCTGGCCTGTAGTGCAATGCTCCCGCCCCTCTCTTGAAGCTGGGGTGGCCTCAGTGGGGCAGGAGCACGGCCCCAGAGAGGTGGGTCAGATGCCCTAAGCCATCGGCCCAGCAGGGCTTTCCTGATCCCCTTAATGCCAATCTGCCCCTGCAGAGGTGTTTTGCTCAACGGTTTGTGAGCACAAACGTTCTGTCTGAGCGACTAGAACACTGGGATGGATTGGAAGAACTTTTTTTGCTCAGTCTTGCCAGATTTTCCATCCCACCGGAGTTTTATCTATATTGGTCCTATCAGGGCTTTTTTTGTAGGAAAAGCTCAGCAGGAACTCATTAGCATAATAGGCCACCCACAAGGGAGGTTGGCGTGCCCACCCTCTCTAAGGAGTGGTTCCCATTTTATCTACTCGCCGAAGCTTTCAAATCGCTGGGTGGACGATGAGCTGGGGACAACAGGCTGGCTGCTCACACCAGCACGGGGCTTGAACCAACACAGTTCAGATGTTAAGACAGTGGGATAGGACGAGGCCAGGACGAGTCAATCCTTTGCTGGATGTGAGAGCCCTGGCTGGCCTCATCCTTCACCATGTGAGACGAGTGAGCAAACCCAGCGCAAGTGCATTGCTTGTTGTGTGGGACGAGGCTGAGCCGGGCCCTTCTTGTGCCGAGTAGGGCAAGGCTAGGCTGGCTTCCTCCATCCCCACACCTAATGGTGTAAGGGTGCTGGCCTGTAGTGCAATGCTCCCGCCCCTCTCTTGAAGCTGGGGTGGCCTCAGTGGGGCAGGAGCACGGCCCCAGAGAGGTGGGTCATATGCCCCAAGCCATCGGCCCAGCAGGGCTTTCCTGATCCCCTTAATGCCAATCTGCCCCTGCAGAGGTGTTTTGCTCAACGGTTTGTGAGCACAAACGTTCTGTCTGAGCGACTAGAACACTGGGATGGATTGGAAGAACTTTTTTTGCTCAGTCTTGCCTGATTTACCATCCCACCGGATCCATATAGGTCCTATCAGGGCTTTTTTTGTAGGAAACGCCCAGCAGGAACTCATTAGCATAATAGGCCACACCCAACAGCAGAAACACATTAGCATAATAGGCCACACCCCTGACAACACAGATCATTAGCATATTAGGCCACACCCCATGCCTTCCCTTGGCTTGCCCAGGCGCCCCCGTGCAGGGCATCTTCCAGGGGGCCCCCTGGCCCACCTGCCTCGGAGTCCCCGGCGGGTTAGCTCTCCAGGCCTTCCCTCTGTAGCCACGCACGCAGAGGTTTTGGCTGTAGTGGGCGTGCCCAACTCTGAAGCCAGCCGGAACTCCGTTCCTGTGCGTTCCTGCCCAAAAATAGCCCTGGGTCCTATGATCCCCAGACAGGGTTGCCAGGCCTGAAAACCAGTGGGAAGGACATGGGGGTTGGCTTTCAGGGGGGTGGCTCTCTAGGAATTGCTGGAAACTCCATAGTTTTACCATAAAGTTTTGGTGATTCCTAAAGAGGTGTGACATCACTTCCAGATTTCCCCAGAAGTGATATTACACCATCAATGATGGCCATTAAATAAAAATAAAAATCACCTGCCAGCCACCGAGGTGCTAGTGGACAAGGCCAGCTGGGCACGGGAGGTCTCCCTCTCTCAATAGGCACACGGCAACCATATAGTCCTTCTGGTGTTCAAAGCAGACTCTCTCCTTTTTCACCTGTGGCTTGATCCAACCCATTGGATTTAAGCAGCATAATGGTGGTTAAAAGTCTATAACCTCCCTGATGCTGGTTTGTGGGAGGTATCATATAAACAGGGAGTCTGCCCTGTTTGTAAAAATGACTACATGCAGTAGCAAATTGTTGCTGGAAAACCAAAGAAGATTTTTGTGGTGATCCAGAGGAGTTCTTGAACGATGCTTTGAACAACAGACCCCCGTGGTATGGCATGAACACTCCTCAGCTTCAAAAGCAATTTGCCACACAGCACAGAGGAAGTGGCTACTCTTCAAGGAAACCGAGGCTAGCATTCCCCTCCTCCTGGCTCATTTTCATTTTTCTTTCAGTCACAGTCCTGGTTTGCGTTTCATCCCTCTAAGTGGGGTATATACACAGACCACAAGGGGGTTCTTGAGCAGCCTACGTTTTTATAGTTCCTTGTGTGCCGTTCCTCCTGTGGTTCTGGCAATGTGTAAATGTGAAACATTAAAAAAATTGTGAAAGGATCTACAATGGGGCTTCCGCGCGTAATGCTGCCAATTGTTCAGCAAGTTATAAATAGCGGTAACCAACAGACTACTGAACAAAAGCCCAATTTTTCTTCCTTAGGGCCAGATTTTCAACTTCCCATTAAGTTGCCAAAATCAATGGCCGGATTATCAAATTGTTCACTGGGTTGTAAATCATCCGTTTAAATGAAATAGGTTGGGGGAGCGACTTCCTGTTCTTGGGCCCTGACTACGATTAAGATGACAGTCGATATTTATTAGACTGAAAAATACCAGTAAGGAAGAGCAGTTCTTCTGTAAGGAAAGTGCAAGAACCACGACTCTGTGAACGGGGAGAGTGATGAATCTGGGCAATTGCCCATGCAGAGCCTACAATGGAGACAAATGGAGGAGATTAAAACAATAAACATTAATGATGCAAAATAATGAGGTTGGCATGTAAAAATGAGGTATAAGGCACTAGTGTGAGATAAAATAATATATGAGAAAAAGCAAAGTTAATCGTATAGCTTAATTACACATAATTCATACTTATGCATCCATTGTGTCCTAATTGTCAGTACCCAAAGTAAGTTGCTTTCTTGTATTCTGGATGTGTGTGTGTGTGTTGTGTTATGTGCCGTCAAGTTGCTTCTGCCTTAGAATCATAGAATCACAGAGTTGGAAGGGGCCATATATGGCAAGCCTATAAACTGGTGAGCCCCAAGTAGGGTTGCCAACTCCATGTTTGGAAATTCCTGGAGATTTGGGGATGAAGCCTCAGCAGGGTGTAATGGCAGAGAGTCCACAACCTAAAGCAAACCATTTCCCCCCCAGGGGAACTAATCTATGTCATCTGGAAATCAGTTGCAATTCCTGGAGATGTTCAGGCCCCGCCTGGAGTTTGGCAACCGTACCTCCAAAAATGTCCTGTCATTGACAGCCTTGCTCAGGTTGTGCAGACTGAAGTCTGTGGTTTTCTTTATTGGGTCAGTCCATTGCATGTTGTGGCTTGGTGGGAGCTTCTTAAATTTCTGGGTCAAAGGCAGTTGCAGCTAGGGTTGCCAGGTCTGGGTTGGGAAATACCTGGATACTTTGGGGGGTGGAGCCAGGAGAGGGCGGGATTTGGGGAGGGGAGGGGCCTCAGCATGGTGCAGTGCCATGGAGTCCACCCTGCAAAGCGGCCATTTTCTCCAGGGGAGCTGATCTCTGTCAGCTGGAGATCAGTTGTAAAAGCGGGATATCTCCAGGGCCCACCTGGAGGCTGGCAACCCTAGTTGCAGCTCTCTCATGGCTCCTCCCCATGGCCCTGTCACTCACTTCCCCATCCTTCTGCTTAGCCCATGTGCAGAGAACAATGAGGAAGAGGGAAGGCTGAGGGGATGATGGGATCTCTGAGAGAATGGTTAGGAGGATCCATGGCTGAACCCCATCTGGACATGTAAAAAGCAGCAACACTTAAAAGAGGGAAGCCCAAACTTCCTGTTTGTGGGTGCCCTGTCATAGAATCATAGAGTTGGAAGGGGCCATACAGGCCGTCTAGTCCAACCCCCTGCTCAATGCCAGGCAAGCCTAAAGCATCCCTGACAAGAGTTTGTCCAGCTGCTGCTTGAACACTGCCAGTGAGGCGGCCAACTCCCTATCTGTTATGTATTGAAAAACTATGTTAAGCTTGAGTCTGAACCAGGATTGTAAATAGACCAATCAGAGCTGCGCAATGTTCTGAAGGGAAGCACTCTGATTGGACCTTATCTGTAAATAGTGATTGGTTGTTAGCTGACATGTGGGCGTGGCTAACTAAGCCCGGACTATTTAAAAGAGAGCCTGTTGCTCTATGTTTTTGTCTCATTCTTGATTTCTTCTGACTTCGTTAAATAAAGCTGATTCACTGTTCACTAGCTGTGTTGAGTCTCGTACTTAACACTATCCTTAGTTTGTCCCTGCTTTGAAGTAGACTTTAATATGTCTCTTTATAATTTTGCTGGTGGGAGTTACTATGGTTGCCTTCCTTCAGGTCTTCTGGTCCTGAATTGCTACATGTTAAAATAATTAATTTCGTATATTTCTGTTTCACTTTTCCAAGGATCAACATGGTTTATCTCAAAATACAATAAAGCAATAATCCATAGTAATTAAGTATGAAACAAGGAACAGAGAGCTGCATAAATATAGGCATATAAAACCTAAAAAAACCAACCCCAAAACCATCTCTTCCCCAAAGCAAAGAGCCAGTGCTGGCTTTTCTGTACCTCCGTAGCACAAGACGTGCTTCAAAAAAGTCCAGGTCTGTAGGGAGTGCCTATTCAGATGTTTTAAAACCTCCCAGCATTATGTGACTGGACCCAGTGCTGTGGTAGCCATTTTGTGATTGCCCTAGGCTGCCAGTTTCCCACTGCTGCTACTACTGTGGCTGACAGGGAAAAAAAACTTTTTAAAAACCCTTGTTGGGTAATGGCATGACATCACTTCTGGGGAAAACCCAGAAGTGACATCAGTCCACTCTAGGAATTGCTGGAAACTCTGTGGTTTAAGCATAGTTTCCTGCTATTCCTATAGAGGCAAATCCCTGTAAGTGAAGTCACATCATTGCTTCATGGCACCTCCCCATGTCCCTGCCCCCGGACAACTACCAGTTGCCAGGCCATACCATGGATTGGCCCCATCCCCACAGCAGCCATTTTGTAGTGGTGGCTACTGTCCTGTTTAGGGTTGCCAGGTGCTTCCAGGCAACTGGTGGCGGATCAGGGGGGACTTACCAGGAGAAAGAGAAAGGTCGAGGCCATGTTGCCGGCATTGCATAGGAAGCGGTGTCATCATGCCTGTGACGCATGGGAGGTGCTCCGGTATATGGGCAAAAACTCTATGGTAAAACCAGTTTCTACCATAGAGTTTTTGCTCAAATACCAGAGCGTCACCCAAAGGTCATTGCTGTGATGACATCACTTCCAGTGGTATGCCGGTGTCACAGCCTGGGCCTTCCTCTTTCTACTGGTAAGTCCCCTCACCGGCCAGCTGATTGGTGGCTGGGGGCAGGGTCTGGCAGCAGGGGACCGTTGCCTTCACTGGGGGGGGGGTGTCTGGCAACTCTAATCCTGTCTCAGTGTTCCTGAAGTTCCCACAAGCTCAACAGAGCTGAAGCCATCCCCCAGGCCTACGAAGCACCACCCCTTGCCAGACCCTGCTTCTAAGACCTCCAACCTTTCTCTCTCTTAAAGGGAATATCTTAACCAAACTTTCAGTGACAAGGATCCATGAAGTACTGGAGCAAGAAGAAGTTGCTAACCCTTTCATTCTAATGAGATTGGCCCATGGTCTCAGAAGTGACTCGGAATAAGAGAGCAAAGACTGTTCTTCAAAGGAAAGAAGAGCACGCTTCAGATCCTTCTGTGGAGAGTCACAAGGTCAAGCCCAGGAAGAGTGTGCAATCCTTTCATCTTGGTCTTGTGGTAATTACAGAGATGCTGATCAGCGAGCTCCATTTTGTGCTTCAAGTTCCAGGCAGCTTCTGCTTGCGGAAGATTTTTCACCTCACAATTTCAGTGCTTAAAAAGGCAAAGGGAAATCTCTTGGAATTTATGAGCAAATCCGTTAATCACCCTGAGCTAGAAATTTAAATAAAAATTGAGCCTTTTGAGATTGTCTGGCAACTGTGTCACACTCTTGTAGACTTTCCTCGTCGTTAAAATTATGCGGGAGAAGGTTGTTCGGATTCATACCCAAAGTCTGTCCAAAATTAGTTGATCTGTGCACGGAGTCATTCAGTGTACTGAAAACAAACTGCACATCAATATACTTAATGTAGACTTGTATATATGTGCTCAGTTCCATTTTTTTTTAAATGATGCATTACTCCAACTTATGCCACATTGTCGCCAACAGAAAATTTTGGATTAGAAAGGAAAGATTTAAAGGAAAAGCTTCATACAGTATGAACCTTCCTTGGTTACTCTTTTCCTCATTACTTTGCTTCCTGTTCCCAGCTGCTTCTTTCCAACCTATGCCCCATTTGAAAACACCAGCAAGGGACTCCCTCCTGAAGTGATCCCAACTAGTCATAATTCATGTGGACCACGTTACATTCAACGCTCCCTCTAAGCTGTGGAGTCCTATGAGCAAGAATTCTACTTTGTGAGCTACTGGCATTAAAGTTGTGAGTAGGTGATTTGGCTGCTGCATAAATTAGTTTGCTCTGGAGCCCTCCTTCCTGAGCTAAGACAAAAATGTGTGAGCCAGAGGCTAAAAAACTGTGAGCTAGCTCACACTAACTCAGCTTAGAGGGAACACTGGTTACATTACATCATAATTATTTATTTAATTCATTTGTACCTTGCGTTTCTCCCCCAAACGGTGACCCAAAGCATCTTACATCGTTCTCCTCTCCTCCATTTTATCCTCACAACATCCCTGTGAGGTAGTTTAGGCTGAGGGAGTATGACTGGCCCAAGGTCAACCAGCGACCTCCCATGGCTTGAGTGGGGATTCAAACCTGGGTCTCCCATATACTAATCTGCCATTCTTAACCACTACACCACACTGGCACATTTGCCCACATTATGACATCTAGGGATGCCAACTCTGGGTTGGGAAATTGCTGGAGATTTGAGGGTGGAGCCTAGGAAGGGCGGGGTTTGGGGGAGGCAGGACCATAGAGTCCACCCTCCAAAGCAGTCATTTTCTCCAGGGGAACTGATCTCTTGTTTGCCAGGAGATTTATCACCTGGCAGATGGCAACCCTCTTTAACATCACAAACTCAGTTCTGGGTGAGGGCAAAATGGGTGAAGAAAATGTCACCCTCATTTTTCAGCTCCCCCCAATTGCTGAAACTGAAGTGATACGTATTGAAAGTGTGCGAAGGCTCTCTCTTTTCTGATGTAGCTGGTGGGGAAGGTCGGAGTTCTATTCGAAACAATGAGGCCGTTCAGAAATACAGGGCGCCGCGGCCCAGGCGAAGTAAACGCAAGCGGCAGGTTGATGTGTCTGCAGCTCTACATTTGAAGATTAAATCTCATCCAGCATCAGTGTGTCAGCACACATGTATGTATGTGTTAGGATTCATGTGAATCTCTTCAGACTTCATTGACCACTAGGATTACTTGAGGTAACCAGGGAATTCTTGAGTAGCAATGTTGACTGCTAATATATCTGAAGTCATAAGTGTTCCTAATTAGTAAACATTGCAACTTGTTTCTGAGTAGATCAAATTTAATTTAACTCATAGTTGCTTACTTACTGTGAGCTCTTATCTTACTCCTATGGGGTTATTGGTGGGGCATAAGTACCAGCTCACATTTAGGTCTGTACTTGTATATAATTTGTGCCATGATCTTTGTATATTGAAATAAAAATAAAAGACCTTTTGCTCAGTTTTGTGATTTTATTTTAATATAAGAGTTGTAGGGATTAAAAGAATACTCAGACTGAATATTATAGCAGATATCTGTATTTAATCTCTTACTCCCAAAAGTTAGATTAGTTGAACACAGCTAATTGAGAAAGGTGTGTGTTAAGTGGTTGGGAAGCTATTCTGTGCTAGAAATAGATCCCCTCTCCATTCATTTAAGTAATGATAATGAATATATCCACCGGATCATGCTGAGAAAGGGAGAAAAGCAATAGTGAGGATGGGCTGAGCAAGCACTTTTCGGTCCTTTGAGTTGCTAGACGGCCAGACCTTGCTGCCTCATCCTTCCTTTTGAAGAATTGGCCAAAACGCCAGCAGCCTTGGGGTGAAGGCATTCATGGTGATCAAAGTGACTGCGCGGTTTTGTCCAGTGTCTGGCTCTATAGCATACTGTACAGATGTTCTCACTGTGCGCTGGTAACGTCTGACCGTTTCTGTACCTTCAATGCTTGTGGAACAAGCAGGGATCCATCCCCTGTGGCTCAGAGCTCCAATTCCAGGTTGTTTGCAAAGGCATACCTGGTTCTCCCTTCCTTCATTTTATCCTCACAACACTCCTGTGAATAGGTTTGCTGGACAGCACACTGTCCAGAGATCTACCACGTGGCCTTAGGCAACCCACCGGCATGACTAAACACCAAGGTGCACGGAACGCTGTTACCTTCCCACTGAAGTGGTACCTATTTATCTACTTGCAATTTCTTGCTTTCGAACTGCTAGGTTGGCAGGAGCTGGAACTAGAGACGGGCGCTCACTCCGTCATGCGGCACACTCGGGTCTCGAACTGCTGAATTACCAACCTTCCACAGCCTGCAGCTCAGCGTCTTAACCACTTGAGCCACCGCAGCTCCAGGGTTATTTATACCAGTGTATAAACTATGACAAGCAGTTAGTTCCCTGTACTGAAGAGTCGGCACCCCTGTTTTCATCAGACATAGTTGGAAGGGTGAAGCTTTCAAGGGTTGGCACCTTTTAACTTGGCCAACTGCGGACAGTCCAGCCTTTCCTCTTGTCAGCCAAGCGAAATGAGTATGGTTTCCAGAGGATTATTGTGACCTAATTCAATAATTGCTATCTACTAAGATCATTTTAATTATTAAATGCTGGGTTGGAAGGCAGGTCAATAATGCCTAATGATCATTGTGGCCTCTGGTTATCCTTCACAGCAATTTCAGATTCCAGAGTGGGAACGGCTAACAAAGTACCATGAGCGGGCACTGTGTTTCTGTTTATCACTCTTGCCTCCCTCCAGAAGCCCCTTTTCTCCTTCCCAGACACATTATGAGCAGCCACGATCGATTGGAAAGGCAGCCTAGCAACATTTTCATAAATAAATGAATGAAAATTATTGTCGGAGTCGATAATGTTTGACATTTGTTCAGAGGCACCTTCTGAGAAAATAACAATGCCTCGCGTGGCGGTGCGCAAATATTTCGATGTATGCCCCAATATCTAAACTGGCTCTACCTTTTGAGACCCATTGCAAATCAACTTTGGGCTGTTTCCCCTTTCCCTGACATAAAACGCAAGAACCGTGCGTCAGTTAACAGGCATGTTTTTATGTCGAGCATTTATAAATGTATTGCATTATTAAGCAACAGGCTATTGACTCTTTTGCACATTATCCAGTGGCGAACGCACATTTGCCACTGAGCCCCCAAAAGCCTCCTTCCTAGCTCACCCTATTCCTTCCCTTCCTTGTGCACCTTGCAAGCCACGTACAAGAGACTCACAACCCCCTAGTTTGAGAACCGCCATCAAAGTATTTCTATAACACCTTATAGTGATCAAAGTGCAGACGTTACTGAGATGTAATCCTGACAACCAACCCTGTAAAGCAAGTGAGTATGGTCATCGCTAAGATTGCCAGGTCTGGCTTGGGAAATTCCTGGAGATTTGGAGGCAGTGTCTGGGGAAAGTGGAGTTTGGGGAGGAAAGGAAGCTCAGCAGGGATGTGATGTCACTCTAGGACTTCCTTTTCTCCCAGACTCTATGGTATACCAATAGACTCTGCCCTCTGAAACTGCTGGAGAACTGTTTTTAGGAGACCTAATCTTTGTCGCCTGGAGATCATTTGTAATAAGAACTCCAGGTCATACCTGGAGGTTGGTAAACCTGCTCATCTGTATATTGCAGACAGGAAGACTGTGGGTTGCCTAAGGCCACGTGGTAGATCTCTGGACAAGTGTGCTGTCCAGCAAACCTATTCACAGGAGTGTTGTGAGGATAAAATGAAGGAAGGGAGAACCAGGTACGCTGCCTCAGGTGACATCGAGTGAGTATCATTGCAGAGGGGAGATTGGAAACTGGGCCTCCATGATACTCACTAGATTCACTGCCACAGGAGGTGGCGGCGGTTACAAGCATGGACAGCTTCAAGAGGGAATTAGATAAGCACAAGTGGAGACCCGCAAGAAACTTGCGGGATGGTTATCTCATTCCTCTCCTCACCCCCACCTCTCTCACACTATTTCTCCCCTCTGCCCCCTTTTCTTACTCTCTATTTCTCCTCCATGCATGTGACTTCCTCTCTCTTTCTGACCTGTCATCTTTCTCTTTGTTTTTCTGCCTCCCCACTTCATCACTCTTTCTCTCTCTTTCTGCCCCCACCTCATCATTCTTTCTTTCTGCCCCCATCACTCTCCCTG